>NC_142440.1:44351060-44654090 GCF_059453495.1 Arachis ipaensis | reverse complement strand
TACTGTTTCTCTATTCAATTCAACTTATTCCGCTTCTAAGATATTCATTCGCACTTCAACATGAATGTGATGAATGTGACAATCATCATCATTCCCTATGAATGCGTGCCTGACAACCACTTCCGTTCTACCTTCGATTGAATGATTATCTCTTGGATCTCTTAATCAGAATCTTCGTGGTATAAGCTAGATTGATGGCGGCATTCATGAGAATCCGGAAAGTCTAAACCTTGTCTGTGGTATTCCGAGTAGGATTCTGGGATTGAATGACTGTGACGAACTTCAAACTCGCGAGTGTTGGGCGTAGTGACAGACGCAAAAGGAGGGTGAATCCTATTCCAGTATGATCGAGAACCTCAGATGATTAGCCGTGCTGTGACAGAGCATTTGGACCATTTTCACAAGAGGATAGGATGCAGCCATTGACCACGGTGATGCCTCCAGATGATTAGCCATGCAGTGACAGCGCATATGCCCATTTTCCAGAGAGGATGAAAAGTAGCCATTGACAATGGTGATGTCCTTACATAAATCCAGCCATAGAGAGGAGTAGGACTGATTGGATGAAGACAGCAGGAAAGCAGAAGTTTAGAGGGACGAAAGCATCTCAATACCTTTATCTGAAATTCTCACCAATGATATACATAAGTATTTCTATCTTTATTTTCTATTTATTAGTATTTTCGAAAACTCCATAATCAATTATTATCCGCCTGACTGAGATTTACAAGATGACCATAGCTTGCTTCATACCAACAATCTCCGTGGGATCGACCCTTACTCACGTAAGGTTTTATTACTTGAACGACCCAATGCACTTGCTGGTTAGTTGTATCGAAGTTGTGAATGAAAAACGATTTGTTAAGACGTGCGTACAGAGTTTTTGGCGCCGTTGCCTGAGATCACAATTTCGTGCACCACCTAGTAACTTGCACCATAGATGGGGTAGAATTTGTTGATTGTATGTGCGATCTTAGCGCTTGCGTGAGCATTATGCCCTTGTCCATCTATGAGTTCTTAAAGCTTCCACCGTTGAAACGGTCGGCCACCCAGGTTGTTTTAGCAGACAAAAGTATAATCTCTGTAGTTGGTATAGTGGAGGATGTGCTAGTAAGAATAAAAGGGTTAGTCTTCCCAATTGATTTTCATATCCTTAAGATGCCCCGTAGTGATTCCGGAAGGACTTCATCTATTTTGCTTGGGAAGCCATTTTTGAAGACCTCCCGGTTCAAATTAGATGCGTTTTCGGGTACTTACTCATTCGAGATTGATGGAAGAGAAGTTAGCTTTAATCTTGATGAAGCCATGAGACACCCACCGGAGGATCACTCTATATTCCGGTGTGATTTGATTGATAATATTATGGCCCAAGTTCAAAAAGATGATTGTGATGGAAAGAGTATGATTCAAGACCCAAGTGTGGGGAATTCCCATGTGTGTGAAGAAGAGGTCCTATCACCTCCAATAATACCGGAAGACAAAGTGCCAAGTCATGAACAAAATGCGGATTTGAAGCCCCTCCCAACCCACCTAAGATATGCCTTTCTTGAGGAGAACCAAAAGTTCCTGGTAATAATTGCAAGGGAGCTCACCTCCCACCAAGAAGAGAAGTTGCTTAATGTCTTGAGGAGGAACAAGAAGGCTATAGAGTGGAGCTTGGCGGATTTGGTTGGCATTAGCCCCTAAGCATGCGAACACCTAATTTTCTTAGAAGAAGGAGCCAAACCGGTTAGACAACCTCAAAGGCGTCTCAATCCTACCATACTAGAGGTTGTGAAGAAGGAGGTCACCCGGTTATTAGAGGCGGACATCATCTATCTGATTTCGGATAGTGAGTGGGTGAGCCCCGTCCAAGTGGTTCCAAAGAAATCGGGGGTCACTACAATCAAGAATGAACAAGGGGAGCTTATAGCCAGAAGAGTCCAAATCTCATGGAGGGTATGTATTGACTATCGGCGCTTCAACTTGGCCACTAGGAAGGATCACTTTCCATTGCCCTTCATCGATCATATGCTTGATCGCCTATGTGGTAAATCTCATTATTGCTTCTTAGATGGATATTCCGGATATTTTCAAATCCACATTGCTCCAAATGACCAAGAAAAAACCACCTTTACATGCCCTTTCGGAACGTATGCGTATAAGAGAATGCCATTTGGCTTGTGCAACGCACCGGCAACGTTCCAAAGGTGTATGATGAGTATATTTGCGGATCTTTTGGAGCAATGCATGGAGGCGTTCATGGACGATTTTTCTGTGTATGGGGACTCCTTTGATTTTTGCCTAGACAATCTTGCAAAAGTATTAGAGAGGTGTACTAAATCAAACCTTGTGTTAAATTTTGAGAAATGCCATTTTATGGTTAGACAAGGTATTATTTTAGGGCACATTATCTCTAACGATGGGATCTCTGTGGATCCGGCAAAGATCAATGTCATTTCTAGTATGTCTTACCCCTCTTCTGTGAGGGAAGTCCGTGCGTTTCTTGGACATGCAGGTTTTTACCGGCGATTCATTAAGGACTTTAGTAAGGTGGCGTTACCTCTCTCACGATTGTTGCAAAAGGATGCGGAATTTGATTTGTGTGAAGCGTGCATGGAGGCCTTTGACAAGCTCAAAATTGCTTTGACCCAAGCTCCCATAGTGCGAGGACCGGATTGGACTAGACCTTTCGAAATCATGTGTGACGCCTCAAACTATGCGGTGGGAGTGGCGCTAGGTCAGCGCGAGGGTAAGATTCCTTATATCATTGCCTATGCCTCAAAAACTTTAGATGGAGCGCAATCCAATTATACCACTACCGAGAAGGAATTGTTAGCTATTGTCTTTGCCTTGGATAAATTCCGGGCTTATCTACTTGGCTCTAAGGTGGTGGTATACTCGGATCATGCGGCATTGAAATATTTGTTGGCCAAAAAGGAATCCAAACAGGTTGATACGATGAGTGTTGCTATTGCAAGAATTTGACCTTGAAATCAAAGATAGGAGTGGTTTACAAAACTTAGCGGCAGACCACCTAAGTCGCCTTGAGCACACAAAGGGCGATTCCACTCCTATTAATGATATCTTCCCTCTTGAGGGCTTGCTAGCAATCTCCGAAGTTATCCCTTGGTATGCACCTATTGCCAATTACTTGGTTGCTCGTACCTTTCCTCCCGATTTTTCTCAACATTAAAAGGATAAGCTTAAAAGTGAATCCAAATATTATGTATGGGATGACCCATACTTATGGAGATGTGGTGTAGATCAAGTAATTCGAAGGTGTATACCACAATCTGAGCATCAAGCTATCTTGGAGGCTTGCCACTCTTCCGAAAGCGGTGGTCATTTTGGTCCTCAAAGGACGGCTCAGAAGGTTTTGGATTGTGGCTTTTGGTGGCCTACACTTTTCAAAGATGCATCCCACTTTTGTAGCTCTTGTTCACCATGCCTTAGGTTTGGAAATATCTCTAAGAAGAATGAAATGCCCCAACAAACAATGTTGTTTTGCGAAATTTTTTATGTTTGGGGTATTGACTTTATGGGGCCTTTTCCAAATTCTAACGGGTTCATGTATATCCTACTTGTTGTTGATTATGTTTCCAAGTGGGTGGAGGAAATCCCCACTAGAACCGATGAAGCTAATATAGTGCTTTCTTTTATTCGGAATAACATTATTTGCCGCTTTGGATCACCACAAGCAATCGTGAGTGATCAAGGCTCGCACTTTTGTAACAAAAGAATGGCAGGGTTAATGAAGAAGTATGGCATCATCCATAAAGTAGCCACGGCATAACACCCACAAACAAACGGCCAAGCTGAAGTCTCCAATCGGGAAATCAAGCGAGTATTGGAAAGGGTTGTGAAGCCCCATAGAAAGGATTGGAGTACTAAACTCAATGATGCGCTTTGGGCCTACCGAACGGCATACAAGATGCCGATTGGCATGAGCCCATTCCGGTTGGTTTATAGGAAGGCTTGCCATCTACCGGTGGAGATAGAGCATAAAGCATATTGGGCCGTAAAAGAGTTAAACACCGGATTTGGGGTGGGTGTTAAAAGAAAGCTACAATTGGTGGAGCTTGAGAACTTCCGTTTGGAAGCCTATGAGAATTCAAGGCTTTACAAGGAGAAGATGAAAGTGGTGCATGATCGAAACATAAGAAGAAGAGAGTTTAAAGCCAGAGAACTAGTTCTCCTCTATAACTCTAGGTTAAGATTGATGCCCGGAAAGCTAAGATCAAGGTGGGAAAGCCCTTATAGAGTGGAGAAAGCGGAACCATATGGAGTCTACCACCTAAGACATCCTTAAAGCCCCAACATCTTCAAAGTCAATGGTCATCGTCTAAAGCTATACCATGGAGAAAAGATGAAAAGCAACAAAGAGGTTAAGGTGTTCCTCCTTGAGGACGCACCCGAAAGCAAAGAGATTTGAGCTCATGACTGTCCAACTTAAGGATGTTAAACAAAAGTGCTAGGTGGGAGACACCTAATGAGGGAAAAACGATTCTACACAAAGCTTACCGGCAAGTGTATCGGGTCGCATCAAGTAGTAATAACTCACAAGAGTGAGGTCGATCCCACAGAGATTGATGGATTGAGCAATTTTAGTTAGGTGATGAATTTAGTTAAGTGAATATTTGATGATTTGAGTGATTTTGATTAACAGAAGCTAAATTACAAGAAAATAAAAGGTGTAGAAGGTAAATTGACTGAATCTAAAAGTGCTGAAGAAGTAAATTACAGAAACTTAAAGACCAAGAAAGTAAAAGAGCTGAAACTTTAATTGCAAGAAAAGTAAATTGTAGAAACTTAAAGTGCAAGAAATGTAAATTGCTGAATCTAAATTGCTGAGAAATGTAAATTGCTTGAAGAGTAAAAGGGATTTGGGTACTGGGATTCAGAATTGAACAAGAAAATGCAAGCTAAAGTGAATCAGAGAGCTCTGAGATGAAGAGATTCAGCTCAGCAGCCAAACAGAAATGTAAAATTGCTTGAAGAAATAAACAACAAGAAAACTTAGCTCAATTATGAAATTCTAAAAGAGAACTTGAAGATCGAAGAAGAGCAATGAGATCAGAAATCAGATCTAGATCTCATTTACTCCCTTGACCAAGCAGAAAAGAAATTGCAGAAGAGATGAAAATGAAAACAGCAAAAGAAGCTTAGATCCAATTCTCCAATTCCTAAAACTTTATGAAAGAAAAGCAAAGATGATTATCAGATCAGGAATCAATGGAACTCTTCAATCTCAATTCAAAAACCCAAAAACAAAAAGTAGAGTTGCAGAAGAAAGAAAATGAAAACAGAAAGCAAATCAGATCCAATCCCAATTCCCAAATTCAAAACAAATGAAAATTAAAAGTGAGAAAACTAAAATGAGCTAAAGGTCCTTTACAAATCAAATTAACTCTTATATATACACTTTCTATTTTGGTCTTCAAAGCTTGGAGTGGGCCTTTTGATTTTTGAATTTGAAGAAAGGTGGATCCGGGTGGCATTTCATTGAAAATGGGTTGGAGGCATGCTCTAGTGGAGTGCTCCGTTTTGAGTAGTGAACGTTGCGTTCACTTTTTGTTGGTGAGCCTTTGTGCCAATCCTCCTTGCCTAGCGTTCACTTTTTGAACGCTACGTTCAAATTGTGAACGCTACACTTGATTGCTTGCTTTCCTTGGCTTCCTCTTCGAGCGCTACGTTGCAATTCTTGAGTGCTCCTTGTTGCTTTGATGTTGTGCCTTGCTTCCCTTGATTGAGAGGCATAAAAAAGGGAAGGATAGTGAATGTAGCGTTCACTTCTTTGAACGCTAGCCTTTGGGTTGGCCAAAGGTCTTTGCTTCCAAGCCAAGGTCCACGAGAAAGTTGCAAAAAGTGAATGTGGCATTCTAATTTCCAAACGCTACCCCTTTGTTTTGCTTTGTGTGAGCTTTGCTTTCCTTGGCCAAGAGCACGAAAAAGGTGAAGAAAGGCAACGTAGCGTTCACTTCTTTGAACGCTGTGCCTTGGCATGTCTTGGTGCGCCTTCCTCTTGGTTTGCTACGTTCAAAATCTTGAACGCTACCTTTGCTCCCTTGGTTGAGCGCAACGCTTTAATGTCATAAAAGCGTGGCCTAAGGTATAAAGCGTGCTCCAAAATTCTTCTTTCCTTTTTTCATCATTTCTTCACCTACAAGCAACCAAACAACTAATCAAAGTCCCACTAAAATCACTAGATCTTTTCATCATTTATAATATCAATTAATTCTAGCATAAAACCTATGATTTTGTGTAAAATAAATGATGTTTGATTGATTCAACATAATCATGAAAATCCACTCCAATTACTTACTTATTGTGCAAGAAAGTGCATAAAACCTAATGAAACTAATGAAAAATGCTTGTAAAACTAGCAAAAGATGACTTGTCATCAACACCCCACCACAGTATGATCGTTCTTTGCTTCTAGTTCATTGTACATAGCATTTTTTTTGGAGTTTTTTCCCTTTTGTGATTGCTTCACTTGTGAGATTGTTCATAGTATACTTTCTTTTTGCTTGATTTTTTTGCTAAATTGCTCATGAGGAGTCCATTGATATTGCTTGGATTGAATTGAGATGTTGAAGAAATGCTTTAGGATTGAGTGTTACATGAGATTTTTTATGTTTTTGACCCCTTTAGCATGCATTACTGCCAATTTTGTGCTTAAATTGACTCTCCTAGAAAAAAGGGGCATCCACGTGTGCGCGCCTATGACGCGTACGCGTCAGTTGCTCGGGGTACCACTCTTGGTACATTTTCCCAAGAGTTGCACGAACACCGCACGTGCACTGCGCGGAACCCGCAAATGCCTCCCACGCGTCTGCGCAAGGTACGCTTACCCATCGCCTTTTCATCTGCCCACTGATAAACCACTATTTTATGGTTTATCTTATGCTCAATTGAGTGGTTTATATCAATTCTTTACTCACTTATTCATACAATTTGCATGTTTTACGTTTTCCTTCCTGATTTTGTGCTATGATTGAAAACATGCTTCGTTGCTCTTAAATTTGCTATGTTTAATCCTCTCTTATTACCATTTGATGCCGTGATATGTGTGTTAAGTGATTTCAGGATTTACAGGACAGGAATGGCTTAGAGGATGGAAAAGAAGCATGCAAAAGTGGAAGGAATACAAGAAACTGAAGGAACTGCTAATGTTGTCCAACCTGACCTTTTGGTACTAAATCGACCATAACTTAAGCTACAGAGGTCCAAATGACACGATTCTAGTTGCGTTGGAAAGCTAACATCTGGGGCTTCGCAATGATATATAATTTGCCATAACTGCCTAGTACACAAAATCGTGATCGCACACTTTTCACACAACTCCGTGCAGCTGACCAGCAAGTGCACTGGGTCGTCCAAGTAATACCTTACGTGAGTAAGGGTCGATCCCACGGAGATTGTCGGTTTGAAGTAAGATATGGTCATCCTTGTAAATCTCAGTCAGACGAATTCAAATAGTTATGAGATTTTGATAATTAAAATATAATTAAAACAGAAAATAAGATAGAAACACTTATGTAATTCATTGGTGGGATTTTAGATAAGCGTATGGAGATGCTTGCTGCTTCTGAACCTCTGCTTTCCTATTACCTTCATCCAATCATTCATACTCATTTCCATGGCAAGCTGTATGTTGGGGGATCACCGTTGTCAATGGCTACCGTCCGTCCTCTCAGTGAAAATGGTCCAAATGCGCTGTCACCGCACGGCTAATCATCTGTCGGTTCTCACTCATATTAGAATAGGATCCATTGATCCTTTTGCGTCTGTCACTACGCCCAACACTCGCGAGTTTGAAGCTCGTCATAGTCATCCCATCCCAGATCCTACTCGGAATACCACAGACAAGGTTTAAACTTTCCGGATTTCAGGAACGGCCGCCAATAATTCTAGCCTATACCACGAAGGTTCTAATCTTAGATTGGAAACCCAAGAGATACACATTCAAGCTTGCTTTCATGTAGAACGGAAGTGGTTGTCAGGCACGCGTTCTTAAGTGAGAATGGTGATGAGTGTCAAATAATCATCACATTCATCATGTTCTTGTGTGTGAATGAATATCTTAGAATAAGAATAAGCATGAATTGAATAGATAAATAGTAGTACTTTGCATTGATTCATGAAGAACAGCAGAGCTCCACACCTTAATCTATGGGGTGTAGAAACTCCACCGTGAAAAATACATAAGTGAAAGAAGGTCTAGGCATGGCTGAATGGCCAGCCTCCCAAAGAGGGTTCAATCATCAAAACATGATTAAAAGATGAAAATACAATAGCAAGAGGTTCTATTTATAATGAACTAGTAACCTAGGGTTTATAGAAATAAGTAAATGATGCAGAAATCCACTTTCGGGCCCACTTGGTGTGTGCTTGGGTTGAGCATTGAAGCTTTCACATGTAGAGACTTTTCTTGGAGTTAAACGCCAGCTCTGGTGCCAGTTTGGGCGTTTAACTCCAGCTTTTATGCCAGTTCTTGTGTTTAACGCTAGAATAGGGTAGAAAGTTGGCGTTTAAATGCCAGTTTGCGTTATCAAAACTCGGGCAAAGTATGGACTATTATATATTGCTGGAAAGCCTAGGATGTCTACTTTCCAACGCAATTAAGATCGCACCAATTGGGCCTCTGTAGCTCCAGAAAATCCATTTTGAGTGCAGGGAGGTCAGAATCCAACAGCATCTGCAGTCCTTTTTGAGCCTCTGAATTAGATTTTTGCTCAGGTCCCTCAATTTCAGCCAGAAAATACCTGAAATCACAGAAAAACACACAAACTCATATTAAATTCCAGAAATATAATTTTTATTTAAAAACTAATAAAAGTATAAACAAATTAACTAAAACATATTAAAAACTATGTAAAAACAATGCCAAAAAGCGTATAAATTATCCGCTCATCACAACACCAAACTTAAATTATTGCTTGTCCCCAAGCAACTAAAAACAAAGTAGGATAAAAAGAAGATAATATACAATAAATTCCGAAAACATCTATGAAGATCAGTCTTAATTAGATGAGCGGGGCTCTTAGCTTTTTGCTTCTGAACAGTTTTGGCATCTCACTTTATCCTTTGAAGTTCAGAATGATTGGCATCTAGGAACTCAAAATTTAGATAGTGTTATTGATTCTCCTAATTCAATATGTTGATTCTTGAACACAGCTACTTTATGAGTCTTGGCCGTGACCCTAAGCATTTTGTTTTCCAGTATTACCACCGGATACATAAATGCCACAGACACATTATTGGGTGAACCTTTTCAGATTATGACTCAGCTTTGCTAGAGTCCCCAGTTAGAGGTGTCCAGAGCTCTTAAGCACACTCCTTTTGCTTTGGACCACGACTTTAACCGCTCAGTCGCAAGCTTTTCACTTGACACCTTCATGCCACAAGCACATGGTTAGGGACAGCTTGGTTTAGCCGCTTAGGCCAGGATTTTATTCATGTGGGCCCTCCTATCCACTGATGCTCAAAGCCTTGGATCCTTTTTATTTTACCCTTGCCTTTTGGTTTAAAGGGCTATTGGCTTTTTCTGCTTGCTTTTTCTTTTTCTTTCTTTTTCTTTTATTTTTTTGCCTTTTTTTTTGCAAGTTTTTCACTGCTTTTTCTTGCTTCGAAAATAAATTATATGATTTTTCAGATTATCAAATAACATTTCTCCTTTTTCATCATTCTTTCAAGAGCCAACAATTTTAATATTCATAAACAACAAATTCAAAAATATGCATTTGTTCAAGCATTCATTCAGAAAACAAAAAGTATTGCCACCACATCAAAATAATTAAACTATTTTAAAATTCGAAATTCATGTACTTCTTTTTCTTTTGCAATTAAAAACATTTTTCATTTAAGAAAGGTGAAGGATTCATAGGAAATTCATAACTTTAAAGCATAGACACTAAAACACTAATGATCATCTAATAAAGACACAAACATAGATAGAACATAAAGCATACTTTTCAAAAAACAAAAAAATAAGAGCAAGGAGATTAAAGAACGGGTCCACCTTAGTGATGGCGGCTAGTTCTTCCTCTTGAAGATCCAATGGAATGCTTGAGCTCCTCTATGTCTCTTCCTTGCCTTTGTTGCTCCTCCCTCATGGATTTTTGGTCTTCTCTAATTTCATGAAGGAGGATGGGATGCTCTTGGTGTTCCACCCTTAGTTGTCCCATGTTGGAACTTAATTCACCTAGGAAGGTGTTAATTTGCTCCCAATAATTTTGTGGAGGGAAGTGCATCCCTTGAGGCATCTCAGGGATTTCATGATGAGGAATTTCCTCATGCTCTTGTTGAGGTCCATGAGTGGGCTCTCTTGCTTGCTCCATCCTTTTCTTAGTGATGGGCTTGTCCTCATCAATGAGGATGTTTTTCTCTATGTCAATTCCAGCTGAATTGCAGAGGTGACAAATGAGATGAGGGAAGGCTAACCTTGCCAAAGTAGAGGACTTGTTCGCCACCTTGTAGAGTTCTAGGGATATAACCTCATGAACTTCTACTTCCTCTCCATTCATGATGCTATGGATCATGATAGCCCGGTCTATAGTAACTTCAGACCGGTTGCTAGTGGGAATGATTGAGCATTGGATGAACTCCAACCATCCCCTAGCCACTGGCTTGAGGTCAAGCCTTCTTAGTTGAATCGGCTTCCCTCTTGAATCTCTCTTCCATTGAGCGCTTTCCACACAAATGTATATAAGGACTTGGTCCAACCTCTGATCAAAGTTGACCCTTTTAGTGTAGGGGCGTGCATCTCCTTGCATCATTGGCAAGTTGAATGCCAATCTTACGTTTTCCGAACTGAAATCTAAGTATTTTCTCCAGACCATTGTAAGCCAATTCTTTGGGTCCAGGTTCACACTTTGATCATGGTTTTTGGTGATCCATGCATTAGCATAGAACTCTTGAACCATTAAGATCCCGACTTGTTGAATGGGGTTGGTGAGAATTTTCCAACCTCTTCTTCGAATCTCATGTCGGATCTCCGGATATTCACTCTTTTTGAGCTTGAAAGGGACCTCAGGGATCACTTTCTTCTTGGCTATAACTTTATAGAAGTGGTCTTGATGGACCTTTGAGATGAATCTCTCCATCTCTCATGACTCGAAGGTGGAAGCAATTGCCTTCCCTTTCCTCTTTCTAGAGGTTTCTCCAGCCTTAGGTGCCTGGTGCACGAAATTGCAATCATCAACAATGGCGCCAAAGACTTGGTGCTCTCAAACGTGAATCACACTTTGTCACAATTTCGCACAACTAACCAGCAAGTGCACTGGGTCGTCCAAGTAAAAAACCTTACGCGAGTAAAGGTCGATCCCACGGAGATTGTCGGCTTGAAGCAAGCTATGGTCACCTTGTAAATCTCAGTCAGGCGGATTCAAATGGTTATAGAGAATTGATAATTAAAACATAATTAAAATATAAACTAGGATAGAGATACTTATGTAATTCATTGGTAAGAATTTTAGATAAGCGTATAGAGATGCTTTCGTTCCTCCTGAACCTCTGCTTTCCTGCTGTCTTCATCCAATCATTCCTACTCCTTTCCATGGCAAGCTGTATGTTGGGCATCACCGTTGTCAATGGCTACATCCCGTCCACTCTGTGAAAATGGCCCAATGCACTGTCACTGCATGACTAATCATCTGTCGGTTCTCGATCATACTGGAATAGGATTTACTATCCTTTTGCGGCTGTCACTACGCCCAGCACTCGCGAGTTTGAAGCTCGTCATAGCCATCCCTTCCTGGATCCTACTCGGAATACCACAGACAAGGTTTATACTTTCCGAATCTCAGGAATGGCCGTCCATAGGTTCTAACTTATACCACGAAGACTCTAAATATCTCGGACTCGGTCCCCTGTATTAGATATCTAAGAGATACTCATTCTATCTCATCTTCATGTAGAACGGAAGTGGTTGTCAGCCACGTGTTCATAAGTGAGAATGGTGATGAGCATCACATAATCATCACATTCATCATGTTCTTGGGTGCGAATGAATATCTTAGAATAGGAATAAGCTTGAATTGAATAGAAAAACAATAGTACTTTGCATTAATACTCGAGGAACAGCAGAGCTCCACACCTTAATCTATGGTGTGTAGAAACTCTACCGTTGAAAATACATAAGAACAAGGTCTAGGCATGGCCGAGAGGCCAGCCTCCATGATCTCAGAACTAAACGTCAAAAGATGTTCCAAAAGATGTAAATACAATAGTAAAAAGTCCTATTTATGCTAAACTAGTTACTAGGGTTACAGAGATAAGTAAATGATGCAGAAATCCACTTCCGAGGCCCACTTGGTGTGTGCTTGGGCTGAGCATTGAGCTTTACACGTGTAGAGGCTTCTCTTGGAGTTGAACGCCAGTTTGTAACCTGTTTCTGGCGTTTAACTCCAGAATAGGGCAGAAAGCTGGCGTTGAACGCTAGTTTGCGTCATCTAAACTCGGGCAAAGTATGGACTATTATATATTGCTGGAAAGCCCTGGATGTCTACTTTCCAACGCAATTGAGAGCGCGCCATTTGGAGTTCTGTAACTCCAGAAAATCCACTTTGAGTGCAGGGAGGTCATAATCCAACAGCATCTGCAGTCTTTCTTCAACCTCTAAATCTGAATTTTGCTCAAGTCCCTCAATTTCAGCCAGAAAATACCTGAAATCACAGAAAAACATACAAACTCATAGGAAAGTCTAGAAATGTGATTTTTATTTAAAAACTAATAAAAATATATTAAAAACTAGCTAAATCATACTAAAAACTATGTAAAAATAATGCCAAAAAAGCGTATAAATTATCCACTCATCACAACACCAAACTTAAATTGTTGCTTGTCCCCAAGCAACTCAAAATCAAATAGGATAAAAAGAAGAGAATATACTATAAATTCCAAAATATCAATGAAACTTAGCTCCAATCAGATGAGCGGGACTTGTAGCTTTTTGCCTCTTGAATAGTTTTGGCATCTCACTTTATCCATTGAAGTTCAGAATGATTGGCATCTATAGGAACTTAGAATTTAGATAGTTTTATTGATTCTCCTAGTTCAGTATGTTGATTCTTGAACACAGCTACATAACTGGGTGAACCTTTTCTGATTGTGACTCAGCTTTGCTAAAGTCCCCAATTAGAGGTGTCCAGGGTTCTTAAGCACACTCTTTTTTTGCTTTGGACCTTGACTTTAACCATTCAGTCTCAAGTTTTCACTTGACACCTTCACGCTACAAGCACATGGTGAGGGACAGCTTGGTTTAGCCGCTTAGGCCAGGATTTTATTCCTTTAGTCCCTCCTATCCACTGATGCTCAAAGCCTTGGATCCTTTTTATTACCCTTGCCTTTTGGTTTTAAGGGCTATTGGCTTTTTGCTCTTGCCTTTTGGTTTAAAGAGCTCTTGGCTTTTTCTGCTTGCTTTTTCTTTTTCTTTCTTTTTTTTCTGCCATTTTTCTTTTCTTTTTTTTTCGCAAACTTTTGTATTCACTGCTTTTTCTTGCTTCAAGAATCAATTTTATGATTTTTCAGATTATCAATAACATTTCTCCTTTTTCATCATTCTTTCAAGAGCCAACATATTTAACATTCATAAACAACAATATCAAAAGACATATGCACTGTTCAAGCATTCATTCAGAAAACAAAAAGTATTGTCACCACATCAAAATAATTAAACTAATTTCAAGGATGAATTCGAAACCATGTACTTCTTGTTCTTTTGTTTTTAGAACAGTTTTCATTTTAAGAGAGGTGATGGATTCATAGGAAATTCATAGCTTTAAGACATAGACATTTAAACACTAATGATCATATAGGAAAGACACAAACATAAATAACACATAAGGCTCAAAAACCGAAAAACAGGAAAATAAGAACAAGGAGACTAAGGAACGGGTCCACCTTAGTGAGGGTGGCGTCTTCCTCTTCTTGAAGAACCAATGGTGCTCTTGAGCTCCTCTATGTCTCTTCCTTGCCTTTGTTGCTCCTCCCTCATAGCTCTTTGATCTTCTCTAATATCATGGAGGATGATGGAGTGCTCTTAGTGCTCCATCCTTAGTTGTCCCATGTTGGAACTTAATTCTCCTAGGGAGGTGTTGATTTGCTCCCAATAGTTTTGTGGAGGGAAGTGCATCCCTTGAGGCATCTCAGGGATTTCATGGTGAGGAATTCTTGTTGAGGTCCATGATCTCTTGTTTTGCAGTCAAATTCTCTACTACTGAGCTATGGATCCTTGAGATGAATCTCTCCATCTCCCATGACTCGGGGGTGGAAGTTTTTGTCTTCCCTTTCCTCTTTCTAGAGGTTTCTCCGGCCTTAGGTGCCATAAATGGTTATGAAAAAATAAAAAGCTATGCTTTTACCACACCAAACTTAAAATGTTTGCTCGTCTTCGAGCAAAAAAAGAGGGAAAGAAGAAGAAGAAGAAGAAGAAAATAGAGGAGATGGAGGTGTGTGAATGGTTTGAATTTGAGTGGGTGGGTGTAGGTGGGTTGTATGATGGTTTTGGAGGAGTAATGGAGGTGATTGGTGGAGGTTATTTGTGGAAGAGAGTTATGAAAAGGTGTGAAGAGGAGAGAAGAAAAGGTGGAGATCCTGTGGGGTCCACAGATCCAGTAGGGCCAAGGATTTAACATCCCTACTCCAATTAGGCGTGTAAAACGCCCTTGCTGTGCAATCTTGGCGTTTAATGCCAGACTGCTGCCTGTTTCTGACATTAAACGCCCAAATGTAGCCTGTTTCTGGCATTTAACGCCAGCTTGGTGCTTGTTTCTGGCGTTAAACGCCAGACAGATGCTTGTTTCTGGCGTTTAAACGCCAGAATGCTCCTCCTCCAGGGTGTGCTATTTTTAATGCTATTTTTCATTCTGTTTTGATTTTTCAGTAGTTTTTGTGACTCCACATGATCATCAACCTAATAAAACACAAAATAACAAAAAGAAAATAAAATAGATATGATTAAATAACATTGGGTTGCCTCTCAACAAGCGCTTCTTTAATGTCAATAGCTTGACAGTGAGCTCTCATGGAGCCTCACAGATAATCAGAGCAAGGTTGGAACCTCCCAACACCAAACTTAGAGTTTGAATGTGGGGGTTCAACACCAAACTTAGAGTTTGGTTGTGGCCACCCAACACCAAACTTAAAGTTTGACTGTGGGGGCTTTGGTTTACACTGCAGTGAGAGAAGCTTTTCATGCTTCCTTTCCATGGTTACAGAAGGAGATCCTTGAGTTTTAAACACAAGGTTGTCCTCATTCAGTTGAAGGACCAACTCTCCTCTGTCCACATCAATCACAGCTCTTGCTGTGGCTAGGAAGGGTCTTCCAAGGATGATGGATTCATCCTCATCCTTCCCAGTGTCTAGGATTATGAAATCAGTAGGGATGTAAAGGCCTTCAACCTTTACTAACACGTCCTCTAATTGTCCATAAGCCTGTTTTCTTGAGTTGTCTGCCATCTCTAAAGAGATTCTGGCAGCTTGTACCTCAAAGATCCCAAGTTTCTCCATTACAGAGAGTGGCATTAAGTTTATTCCTGACCCCAGGTCACACATAGCCTTCTCAAAGGTCATGGTGCCTATGTTACAGGGAATTAGGAATTTACCAGGATCCTGTTTCTTTTGAGGTAATTTCTGCCTATCCAATGCATTTAGTTCATTGGTGAGCAAGGGAGGTTCATCTTCCCAAGTCTCATTACCAATTAGCTTGGCATTCAGCTTAATGATTGCACCAAGGTATTTAGCAACTTGCTCTTCAGTAATGTCTTCATCCTCTTCAAAGGAAAAATACTTATCAGAGCTCATGAAGGGCAGAAGGAGATTCAATGGAATCTCCATGGTCTCTATATGAGCCTCGGATTTCTTTGGTTCCTCAAAGGGAAACTCCTTATTGGTCACTGAACGTCCCAGGAGGTCTTCCTCACTAGGATTCACGTCCTCCCCCTCCTCTTTAAGTTCGGCCACACCAAGTAAGGTAATGGCCTTGCACTCTCTTTTTGGATTCTTTTTTGTATTGCTTGGGAGAGTACTAGGAGGGGTTTCAGTGACTCTTTTACTCAGCTGGCCCACTTGTGCCTCCAAATTTCTAATGGAGGACCTAGTTTCATTCATGAAAATTAGAGTTGCCTTAGATAGATCAGAGACTATATTTGCTAAGCTAGATGGACTCTACTCAGAATTCTCTGTCTGTTGCTGAGTGGATGATGGAAAAGGTTTGCTATTGCTAAACCTGTTTCTTCCACCATTATTAAAGCCTTATTGAGGCTTTTGTTGATCCTTCCATGAGAAATTTGGATGATTTCTCCATTAGGGATTATTGGTGTTTCCATAGGGTTCACCCATGTAATTCACCTCTGCTATTGCAGGGTTCTCAGGATCATAAGCTTCTTCTACAGAAGATGCCTCTTGAGTACTGTTGGATGCAGCTTGCATTCCATTCAAACTCTGAGAAATCATATTGACTTGCTGAGTCAATATTTTGTTCTGAGCCAATATGGCATTCAGAGTATCAATTTCAAGAACTCCCTTCCTCTGAGGCGTCCCATTACTCACAGGATTCCTTTCAGAAGTATACATGAACTGGTTATTTGCAACCATGTCAATGAGTTCCTATGCTTCTGCAGGCATTTTCTTTAGGTGAATGGATCCACCTGCAGAATGGTCCAGTGACATCTTTGATAGCTCATACAGACCATCATAGAATATATCCAGGATGGTCTATTCTGAAAGCATGTCAGAAGGACACTTTTTGGTCAGTTCCTTGTATCTCTCCCAAGCTTCATAGAGGGATTCACCTTTATTCTGTTTGAAGGTTTGAACATCCACTCTAAGCTTACTAAGCTTTTGAGAAGGAAAGAACTTGGCTAAGAAAGTCGTGACCAGCTTATCCCAAGAGTTCAGGCTATCTTTAGGTTGAGAATCCAACCATATTCTAGCTTTGTCTCTTACAGCAAACGGGAAAAGCTTAAGCCTGTAGACCTCGGGATCAACCCCATTGGTCTTAACAGTATCACAGATTTGCAAGAATTCAGTTAAGAACTGAAAAGGATCTTCTGATGAAAGTCCATGAAACTTGCAATTCTATTGCATCAAAGAAACTAATTGAGGCTTTAGCTCAAAATTGTTTGCTCCAATGGCAGGGATTGAGATGCTTCTTCCATGTAAATTGGAATTTGGTGCAGTAAAGTCACCAAGCATCTTCCTTGCATTGTTATTATTTTCGGACATGTCTCCTTCTTTTTCGAAATTTTCTGTCAGATTTTCTCCAGAGAGTTGTGCTTTAGCTTCCCTTAGCTTCCTCTTCAGAATCCTTTCAGGTTCAGGATCAGCTTCAACAAGAATGTTCTTATCCTTTTTCCTGCTCATATGAAAAAGAAGAAAAAAGAAAATAAAATATGGAATCCTCTATGTCACAGTATAGAGATTCCTTTATGTGAGTAGAAGAAGAAAAGAATAGAAGAAGAGAAATTCAAACACCAGGAGGAAGAGAGGGTTCAAATTTTTAGATGAAGAGAAGTGTTAGTAAATAAATAAAATAATTAGAAAGAGATGAGGGGGAGAGAATTTTGAAAATTAAATATATTAGAGAGAGAATTAGTTAATTGAAGAGAAATTTTGAAAAAGAGGAAGGTGATTTTCGAAAATTAGAGAGAGAATTAGTTAGGTAGTTTTGAAAAAGATATGATTGAAATAGTAAACTTTTAAAATCAAACAAAAAGTCAAGTAGTTAATTGAAAAAGATTTGAAAATTAATTTTTGAAAAGATAGGAAGTTAGAAAAGATTTTGAAATTGATTTTGAAAAAGATGTGATTGACATTTAATTTGAAAAAAGATTTCAAAAAGAAATTTAAAAAGATTTGATTTTGAAAATTAAAGTTGATTACTTGACTAACAAGAAACAAAAAGATATGATTTTAAAATTTAAGGATTGAACCTTTCTTGATAGGCAAGTAACAAACTTAAAAATTTTGAATCAATCACATTAATTGTTAGCATTAATTTCGAAAATATGAATTAGAAATAAGAAAAAGATTTTGAAAATCAATCATAAAGTTTTCGAAAAAATGAAAGAAAAAATGAAAAAGATTTGATTTTTGAAAAAGATTTGAAAAAGATAGAATTTTTAAATTGAAAATTTGATTTGACTCATAAGAAACAACTAAATTTTAAAAAGTTTTGAAAAAGTCAACTCATATTTTCAAAAATTTATGAGAAAATAAGGGAAAGATATTTTTTTATTTTTGAATTTTAACAAGGAAAGAGAAAAACATCAAAAAGACTCAATGCATGAAAATTTTGGATCAAAATAAAGGAAACATGCAAGAACACATTGAATGCAAAGATGAACAACCAGAACACTTTGAAGATGATGATGAACATCAAGTATGTATTTTTGAAAAATTTTCAATAAAAGAAAACATGCAAAACACCAAACTTAGAAATTTTTAATATTTAGACACTAAGAATTCAAGAATGCATATGAAAAACAAGAAAAGACACAAAACAAGAAATTTTAAAGATCAAACAAGAAGACTTATCAAGAACAACTTGAAGATCATGAAGAACATCATGCATGAATTTTCGAAAATTTTTTAAGGAAAAATTAAAAAATATGCAATTGACACCAAACTTAAAATTTGACTCTAGACTCAAACAAGAAACATAAAATATTTTTGATTTTATTAAATTTTTTTTTTAGTTTTTTCGAAAATTATTTTGGGAAGAACGAAAAAGGAGAAATTTTTTTTTGTATTTTTCGAAAATAAGAAATAAAAAGCTTAAAATTAAAATAAGATTACCTAATCTGAGCAACAAGATGAACCGTCAGTTGTCCAAACTCGAACAATCCCCGGCAACGGCACAAAAAACTTGGTGCACGAAATTGCGATCATCAACAATGGCACCAAAGACTTGGTGCTCTCAAACGTGAATCACACTTTGTCACAACTTCACACAATTAACCAGCAAGTGCACTAGGTCGTCCAAGTAATAAACCTTACACGAGTAAAGGTCGATCCCACGGAGATTGTTGGATTGAAGCAAGCTATGGTCACCTTGTAAATCTCAGTCAGGCAGATTCAAATGGTTATAGATAATTGATAATTAAAACATAATTAAAATATAAAATAGGATAGAGATACCTATGTAATTCATTGGTGAGAATTTCAGATAAGCGTATAGAGATGCTTTCATTCCTCCTGAACCTCTGCTTTCCTGCTGTCTTCATCCAATCATTCCTACTCCTTTCCATGGCAAGCTGTATGTTGGGCATCACCGTTGTCAATGGCTACATCCCGTCCTCTCTGTGAAAATGGTCCAAATTGCACTATCACTGCATGGCTAATCATCTGTCGGTTCTCGATCATACTGGAATAGGATTTACTATCCTTTTGCGTCTGTCACTACGCCCAACACTCGCGAGTTTGAAGCTCGTCACAGCCATCCCTTCCCGGATCCTACTCGGAATGCCACAGACAAGGTTTAGACTTTCCGAATCTCAGGAATGGCCGTCCATGGGTTCTAACTTATACCACGAAGACTCTAATATCTCGGACTCGGTCCCCTGTATTAGATATCTAAGAGATACTCATTCTATCTCATCTTCATGTAGAACGGAAGTGGTTGTCAGGCACGTGTTCATAAGTTAGAATGGTGATGAGTGTCACATAATCATCACATTCATCATGTTCTTGGGTGCGAATGAATATCTTAGAATAGGAATAAGCTTGAATTGAATAGAAAAACAATAGTACTTTGCATTAATACTCGAGGAACAGCAGAGCTCCACACCTTAATCTATGGTGTGTAGAAACTCTACCGTTGAAAATACATAAGAACAAGGTCTATGCATGGCCGAGAGGCCAGCCTCCATGATCTCAGAACTAAACGTCCAAAGATGTTCTAAAATATGTAAATACAATAGTAAAAAGTCCTATTTATGCTAAACTAGTTACTAGGGTTACAGAGATAAGTAAATGATGTAGAAATCCACTTCTGGGGCACACTTGGTGTGTGCTTGGGCTGAGCATTAAGCTTTACATGTGTAGAGGCTTCTCTTGGAATTGAATGCCAGTTTGTAACCTGTTTCTGGCGTTTAACTCCACTTTGCAACCTGTTTCTAGTGTTTAACTCCAGAATAGGGTAAGAAGCTGGCGTTGAACGCCAGTTTGCGTCATCTAAACCCGGGCAAATTATGGACTATTATATTATTGGAAAGCCCTGGATGTCTACTTTCCAATGCAATTGAGAGCACGCCATTTGGAGTTCTGTAGCTCCAGAAAATCCACTTTGAGTGCAGGGAGGTCAGAATCCAACAGCATCTGCAGTCCTTTTTCAACCTCTGAATCTGATTTTTGCTCAAGTCCCTCAATTTCAGCCAGAAAATACCTGAAATCATAGAAAAACACACAAACTCATAGTAAAGTCCAGAAATGTGATTTTTATTTAAAAACTAATAAAAATATATTAAAAACTAACTAAATCATACTAAAAACTATGTAAAAACAATTCCAAAAAGTATATAAATTATCCGCTCATCAGTGCCATAAATGGTTATGGAAAATAAAAAGCTTTAGCTTTTTCCACACCAAACTTAGAATGGTTGCTCGTCCTCGAGCAAAAGAAGAAAGAAAAGAGTAGAAGAAGAAGTAATGGAGGAGATGGAGGGTTAGTGTAGGTTCAGCAAAGTTGGAGAGAAGTGTGTATGATGTGTGAAAATGAAGGTGGTGAGGAGGGGTATTCGTGTATTAGGGGTTGGGTTTGGGAGGGAAAGTTGTTTTCGAATTTGTATTGTGAGGGGGTGATTGGTGAAGAGGTGATGGGGAAGAGAGATAGAGGTAATTAGTGAAAGGTATTTGGGGAAGGGTGTTATTGGAAAGTGTGAAGAAGAGAGAGAGTGAGTTGAGGTAGGTGGGGATCATGTGGGGTCCACAGATCCTGAGGTGTCAAGGATTTCTCATCCCTGATCCATTCTGGCATGTAAACGTTCTCTGACTGCCAATCCTGGCGTTAAACGCCAGGTTGCTGCCCATTTCTGGCGTTTAACGCCAGCTTTTCTTCCCTTTCTGGCATTTAAACGCCAGCTTTGTGCCCTTTTCTGGCGTTAAACGCCAGTCTGGTGCCCTTTTCTGGCGTTGAATGCCCAAAATGGTGCCAGACTGGGCATTTTAACACCCATTCTGCTACCCTTACTGGCGTTTGAACGCCAGTAAGCTCGTCCTCCAGGGTGTGCTATTTTTAATGCTGTTTTTCATTCTGTTTTTGATTATTCTGTTGTTTTTGTGACCTCACATGATCATCAACCTAAGAAAACATAAAGGAACAATGGAAATTTAACATAGATAAGTAAAAATTGGGTTGCCTCCCAACAAGCGCTTCTTTAATGTCAATAGCTTGACAGTGGGCTCTCATGGAGCCTCATAGACACTCAGAGCATGATGATGGCCTCCCAACACCAAACTTAGAGTTTGAATGTGGGGGCTCTGTTTGACTCTTCTTTGAGAGAAGTTTGTCATGCTTCTTCTCTATGGTTACAGAGGAAGATCCTTGAGCCTTAAACACAAGGTAGTCCTCATTCACTTGAAAGACCAATTCTCCTCTGTCAACATCAATCACAGCTTTTGCTGTGGCTAGGAAGGGTCTACCAAGGATGATGGATTCATCCATAGTCTTTCCAGTGTCCAGGATTATGAAGTCAGCAGGGATGTAAAGGCTTTCAACCTTTACTAAGACATCCTCTACAAGTCCATAAGCCTGTTTCCTTGAATTGTCTGCCATCTCTAGTGAGATTCTTGCAGTTTGCACCTCAAGAATCCCTAGTTTCTCCATTACAGAGAGGGGCATGAGGTTTATACTTGACCCTAGGTCACACAGAGCCTTCTCAAAGGTCATGGTGCCTATGGTACAAGGTATTAAGAATTTTTCGGGGTCTGGTTTCTTCTGAGGTAATTTCTGCCTAACCAAGGTATTCAGTTCATTGATGAGCAATGGAGGTTCATCCTCCCAAGTCTCATTACCAAATAACTTGGCATTCAGCTTCATGATTGCTCCAAGGTACTTAGCAACTTGCTCTTCAGCAATATCTTCATCCTTTTCTGAGAAAAAATACTCATCAGAGCTCATGAATGGAAGAAGTAGGTTCAGTGAAATCTCTATGGTCTCTATATGAGCTTCAGATTCCTTTGGTTCCTCATTGGGGAACTCCTTGGAGGCCAGTGGACGTCCATTGAGGTCTTCCTCAGTGGAAATCACTGCCTTTCCCTCCTCTATGCATTCAGCCATGTGGGACGTGTTTATGGCATTGCACTCTCTTTTGGGATTCTCTTCTGTATTGCTTGGGAGAGTACTGGGAGGAGTTTCAGTAATTCTCTTACTCAGCTGACTCACTTGTGCCTCCAAATTTCTAATGGAGGATCTTGTTTCATTCATGAAACTGAGAATGGTCTTGGATAGATCAGAGACTATAGTTGCTAAGCTAGAGAGACTCTGCTCAGAATTCTATGTCTGTTGCTGAGAAGATGATGGAAAAGGCTTGCTATTACTAAACCTATTTCTTCTACCATTAGTATTATTGAAACCTTGTTGAGGCTTCTGTTGATCTGTCCATGAGAGATTTGGATGATTTCTCCATGAATGATTATAGGTGTTTCCATAGGGTTCTCCCATGTAATTCACCTCTTCCATTGCAGGGTTCTCAGGATCATAAGCTTCTTCTTCAGAAGATGCTTTTTTAGTACTGCCTGTTGCTGCTTGCATTCCAGACAGACTCTGAGAAATCATATTGACTTGCTGAGTCAATATTTTATTCTGAGCTAATATGGCATTCAGAGTGTCAATCTCAAAAACTCCTTTCTTTTGAGTTGTCCCATTATTCACAGGATTTCTTTCAGAAGTGTACATGAATTGGTTATTTGCAACCATTTTAATGAGTTCCTGAGCTTCTACAGGTGTCTTTTTGATGCCAGGGCATTTTGGCTAGTTTCACTGACCTTTTCTTTACTGTTTTTAAGGTAGTTTCATGCATTTTCTTAGGAAATAAGCTAGTTTTAGGTAGATATTCACTTACATCTTGATTCAAGCATACATTGTGCACTTTACATGATTTCATGAGAATTTTGTATGAATTATATGATAAATTGGATGATGCATGATCCCATGATTAAGAGCAAGACTTTGATGCACTTTGTTTGATTGATTTCAGGCCAAAAGAAGAAGAGAAGAGCCACGTTAGTGGCTACGTTAGTTACACTAACGTGGGCACTAACGTGGAAGGAAGGAAAGCCCCAACGTTAATGAGAAAAGTTAGTGGCATTAACTTTGAAGAAGGAGAGCATGGAACGATAGCAAGGAAGACCCACGTTAAGAGTCACGTTAGCTACACTAACGTGAACTCTAACGTAGGGACAAAAGGCACCAAGCAACGTTAATGGGGAAGGTGAGCCCCAATAACGCTTGCGAAAAGGGGTATATGCCAACGTTAGTGGAAAAAGAGAGTGCCACTAACATTTGTGAAGGCTAGAAGACCCACGTTAGTCTCCACGTTAGTTAGATTAACGTGGGAACTAACGTGGAAGGAAAGGGAAATGACAACGTTAGTGGAAAAGGTGATCTCCACTAATGTTTGCGAAACAAAAAGACCCACGTTAGCTTCCACGTTAACTAGATTAACGTGGTAGTTAACGTGGGCAAAAGTCCCACTTGGCAGCCTGACCATGCCTTCTTCAAACAAGAATAACTTGAGCCACACAACTCCAAATGAGGTGATTCCAGTGGCATTGGAAAGTAGGATTTCAGAGCTTTCCAAGAATATATGGCACTACATAGTTGACACTAAATTTGAGGGAGAAAACCTGCCCCGAAAGTGCAAAGATGAACATGGTATCAACCTGTAGTAAGGCCAGCTGACCTCTTCACCTTCCAAGAAGTGTAACTCGAGTTGTAGAGCTCCAAATGATGCACTTTCAAAAGCATTGGAAAGTACACATCCAGGGCTTTCCAACAATATATAATAGTATGGGGTGGACACTAAGTTTGAGCTTCAGAAACTGGCAATAATGAAGCCCTGATCGCTAGCGTTAGTGGCACTCAAGTTTTCCAATAACGCTAGCGACTATGCCAGCGACCATGTCCACTTCAAAGGAGCATAACTTGAGCTACAGAGGTCCAATTGAGATTATTCCAGTTGCGTTAGAAAGCTGACATTCAGAGCTTTCAAACGATACATAATGCTCTATAGTGGGCATGAAATTAGAGCACAAACAAGAGGTATCTTTTAAACCCTAAAAACACCAACTGGGCAGCAAGTGCAACGTTAGCCACAATAACTTTAGCACTAACGCCACACTTGTAGCGTTAGTGTGGCTAACTTTAGCACTAACTTTAGCACCTGGACCTCAACTTGACTCACTTCTCTCTCAAGTCCACTTCAAAGCTCAAGCAAGCAAGCCCACAATTGTCAACCAATCAAGACCACAAGAAGCATCTAGAATAGGAATTTTCATTTAATTGTAATTTGCTTTTAATTTCATTTTGTAATTTATGAGAGCCTATATAAAGGTCTTAGTCTTTACATTGAAAGCATTGGGGGAATGGGTGATTGAAGAGGGGTCTTCGGACTCCCTCCCCTCGCACACTTTTCCTTCTCTTTCTTTTAGTTGTAATTTTCATTTATGAATGTTGAATTTTCAATTTCAGTTTGAATCTTCATATTTACTTTTCTGCACTTTCTTTCTTTTCTATTTTTGTAGAGCAATGATCAACTAACTCTTTACATTGGGTTAGAGAGCTCTATTGTGATTCAATGGATTAAGTGTAGTTCTTATTCTTCTTCTTTTTTTTTCCTCTTGATTTTACTAGAGGGCTTTCGATCTTCATCCAATTGGGTAGTTATCTTGGAAAAGAAACTATTCATACTTGGATCTCTTCTGAACCTTGAAAGAGGAATGAAGAGATCATGCTAGAAATGCTTTCTCATGCTGGACCAAATTGGGTGTGGATGGATATGTGACTATAATCCTTCCAACACTTGATTTGGGAAATGCATGTGGTATAATCAGTGACCATACTTCATCTCTTCTCATGAGAAATTGACCAAGGAATTGGCTATTGATCAAGATTTGAGAGATCGAATTACAAGGAATTGTAATTCGATCACTTAAGATTTCCAAGGAGATCAATGAATGCATTGATTGAGGAAGAGATGAGAATGAACTTGATCCGGAGGATTGCAATATCTCTTGATCCCAATGTTCATTTTATTTTTAGTTCTTACATTTACTTTTCTTGCTATTTTACTTTTCTGCTATAGTTTTTCCTTTACATTCATGTTATTTACACTTCCTGCTGCTCGTCATTCAAATCTGAACCGTCTAACTAGGATAATCAATTAACCATTGATTGCTTAATCCGTTAATCTCTGTGGGATTCGACCACACTCTTTTGTGAGTTATTACTTGACGACAATTCGGTACACTTGCCGAAAGGAAATTTGTTGCGAGACAAGTTTTCCACGCATCAAGTTTATGGCGCCGTTGCCGGGGATTAATCGTGATTAACAAACTACCGGTTGATTGATTTACTAGGTTAGACACTTTTCTTTTGTCTTTGTTTTCTTTTGTTTCTTATTTTCTTGTGCTAACTAACTGTTTGTGATATTGCCTCACTGGGAATTTCCTAATCTGTGACAATGGAGATTCCAATTTCTTTTGGTGATTATTGTTTGAGACAGAGCTTTCTACAGGAAGGAAAGGAGCATCCATCGTATTTTAGTCAATTAAATTTTATGGGAAACTCTCCACCCCCACAGAATGATTCACTTTACTATGCTCATGGTGGGTGGGAGTATCAAAAACATGAAATGGGGTACTTTCCAGAGCCACAAAATGGTCCATATTTTGGTGAAATTGATCACTACTCAAGTTGTGGCTGGGAAGATCATAATCAAAGAGATTTCACTCATTCATACCCCATTCATCAAGAGCCATCACCTCTCAATTATACAACCTCCCCTCCAAGTTTTACATGCCTAAATTCTTCATCATTTGAGTATGCCTCAACACAAAAGTCTATCCCAAATCCATACAATTCATTTCACCATCCACAAAACTCAATCCACTACCCACAAGAGTCATACCACTTTCAGAACACACAACCACAAAACAACCAATTCCATTCACAAGCCAACCCCGACCAACCATTACAACCTACCCAACCTCTTTTAGATAGACTCGCTAGGATATAACTCCTCCTTGAAGAAATAATGAAGACAATCGAAGAGGAGAAAATAGCAGAAAGAGACCATGAATAAAAATTGAGACAGAATGCACAACTCTATTCTGAAGAACAATTCATTGAAGAGCTGAGATCACAAAGAGAAACCACTCCACTCTCTCCAAAAATAGAGGAGTTCATTCAAAGGTCAAGAAAAAAGGAGGAAGTCAATCAAGGGAGCCCACACTCCAATGAAACAGAGAGTTGCATAGAGGGTGAGTTCATTGAACCACCAATTCAAGAAGTTCTTGATGAAGAGGATGCTCCAACCATCATACAATACCCAAGTCCTAAAATCAAGATTGTAAAGGCAATCAACATGAACACTAACAAAAGGATGGTGACCAAGAAAAGAAGGACAATATTCATGAAGAAGAATAGGTCAACCAAAAGCCATTCCACCCCTACCCCAACAAGCAAGTTTACTCAAGCTAACAACAGAAGAAGGCTTGCTGGGGAGAGGCACTCAAAACAAGGGGCATTAACTGGCTCCTCTTTCCTCTTGAGGTCATTCCTCTTAACAAACTGGAAGAAGAGGAAGAAAGTCGTGAACAACATGTCAAGCTAATGACATTAAAAGAGCGCTTGTTGGGAGGCAACCCAACCGTAGGTAACATTTCCTTGCTTTGCTTAGTTTACTTTCAATAATTTGGCATATGATTGCACTCTAAGTTTGGTGTTGCCATGCAACAATTTGAATTTCAATCTTCACTGGGTACTTGCAACATTCTAGATTGACAGTGGCACACTAAGTTTGGTGTTGCCACTTAACTTTCATGCAAAGTACCATGCCAACACCACTTATTAATGCAATCAAAATGTCTCTGTTTGTATCTCTTGTGTCTTTATTGTATCCTTAACCTTGCTTGCTGAAACACATGCATACTCACACTTCATTCTAAGACATTCATGATCCATCATGGACCCCGTCACCACTGTTTTAATTGTTGCTTGAGTATAAGTAATCATTCTATGTCTGGTGTGGGAAGGGGAAGAATAGGAGGAAAACGGCAACAACAATGAAGATAAAATACAAGGTGGTAAAGTTCCTTTCTCCTCTTACTTATTTTCAGCACTTTAATTTGCATGATTGTCTTCTATGTTCTTTGTATGTATGTGTGCTTTCTCCTTGTGAATAAGCATGTCAATTCTGTCTTTTAAACTTTTTATTGATTAAGGCTGTGTTTTCTAGTCTGAATGTCATTACTGCATCCTTACTTTGCTTACTAGTATACTTGACCCTTTTGAATCAAATGAAAAGAGAATTAGTGTTTTATAAAAGACCAGAGTAGAGTTCATACTATGGAGTAAGTTCCTGAGTTTGTGGTGTGGTCATAAGTTAGCTAAGTTGGTTCAACCACAAGGTGGGAAGACAACTATCTGTCCTGAATCATATGCTTTGAACACACCCCATGCGACTAGCTAAATAATAAGATCCTAATAAGAAAAAGGGAAATAACAATGAAAGTGGAAAAAAATAAAAGAAAAAAAGAGTAAGCAATAAGGCTAGGCACCAATGGTTTTAATCTCAAGGCATGTGTCTGTGGTATTCCTGTGTGAGGGATTTACTTGGATGAATAAGCTCTTAGGGGTGCCTTATCACTTGGTAACTTGGGTTAACTAACTCGGGATTATCAGCTGAAAGTCCACTATCAAGAGTAACCCTCACTACAGAGCATTTAGTAACCCAAAGAGGTGCTGGACACCAAGGTCTCAAGAAAAGAAAATAAACAAACCATGTGCCTGTGGTGTGTATGTATGGGGGAGAGACTTGAGGAAGTAAGTCCGTAGGGGTGTTTCAACACCTAGCACCTTGAACCAACTGGTTCGGGAGTGTTGGCTGAAAGCTTATTTTAAAAAGTTACCCCCTTACAGAGCACTTAGCCTAAGAACACAAATAAGCCCTGAATTGACAAGAAACAAAAGGGATCAATGAATAAAAGTCTCATGGGATGCAAACAAAGTGAGTATTCTAGGACATGATAAAGGTCTGAAAGCCAGTAAAGGAATGAACCTAAGTTGCTATGCATGAAACCACCATAAAACCAGGGACATGACCTCCACAAGAATGACTCATTTCTCTTGGCATTCCATTCATCATTCTCTTGTTCCAGTACTTGCTTAAGGACAAGCAAGCTTTAAGTTTGGTGTTGTGATGCTAGGGCATTTTGGTCAGTTTCACTGACCTTTTCTTTACTGTTTTTAAGGTAGTTTCATGCATTTTCTTAGGAAATAAGCTAGTTTTGGGTAGATATTCACTTACATCTTGATTCAAGCATACATTATGCACTTTACATGATTTCATGAGAATTTTGCAAGAATTATATGATAAATTGGATGATGCACGATCCCATGATTAAGAGCAAGACTTTGATGCACTTTGTTTGATTGATTTCAGGCCAAAAGAAGAAGAGAAGAGCCACGTTAGTGGCTACGTTAGTTACACTAACGTGGGCACTAACGTGGAAGGAAGGAAAGCCCCAACGTTAATGAGAAAAGTTAGTGGCATTAACTTTGAAGAAGGAGAGCATGGAACGATAGCAAGGAAGACCCACGTTAAGAGTCACGTTAGCTACACTAACGTGAACTCTAACGTAGGGACAAAAGGCACCAAGCAACGTTAATGGGGAAGGTGAGCCCCAATAACGCTTGCGAAAGGGGTATATGCCAACGTTAGTGGAAAAAGAGAGTGCCACTAACGTTTGCGAAGGCTAGAAGACCCACGTTAGTCTCCACGTTAGTTAGATTAACGTGGGAACTAACGTGAAAGGAAAGGGAGATGCCAACGTTAGTGGAAAAGGTAATCTCCACTAACGTTTGCGAAACAAAAGGACCCACATTAGCTTCCACGTTAACTAGATTAACGTGGTAGTTAACGTGGGCAAAAGTCCCACCTGGCAGCCTGACCATGCCTTCTTCAAACAATAATAACTTGAGCCACAAAACTCCAAATGAGGTGATTCCAGTGGCATTGAAAAGTAGGATTCCAGAGCTTTCCAAGAATATATGACACTACATAGTTGACACTAAATTTGAGGGAGAAAACCTGCCCCAAAAGTGCAAAGATGAACATGGTATCAACCTGTAGTAAGGCTAGCTGACCTCTTCACCTTCCAAGAAGTGTAACTCGAGTTGTAGAGCTCCAAATGATGCGCTTTCAATAACATTGGAAAGTAGACATCCAGGGCTTTCCAACAATATATAATAGTATGGGGTGGACACTAAGTTTGAGCTTCAGAAACTGGCAATAATGAAGCCCTGATCGCTAGCGTTAGTGGCACTCAAGTTTTCCAGTAACGCTAGCGACTATGCCAGCGACCATGTCCAGTTCAAAGGAGCATAACTTGAGCTACAGAGGTCCAATTGAGATGATTCTAGTTGCGTTAAAAGCTGACATTCAGAGCTTTCCAACGATATATAATACCCTATAGTGGGTATGAAATTGGAGCACAAACAAGAGGCATCTTTTAAACCCCAAAAACACCAACTGCGCAGCAAGTGCAACGTTAACCACAATAACTTTAGCACTAACGCCACACTTGTAGCGTTAGTGTGGCTAACTTTAGCACTAACTTTAGCACCTGGACCTCAACTTGACTCACTTCTTTCTCAAGTCCACTTCAAAGCTCAAGCAAGCAAGCCCACAATTGTCAACCAATCACGACCACAAGAAGCATCTAGAATAGGAATTTTCATTTAATTGTAATTTGCTTTTAATTTCATTTTGTAATTTAGGAGAGCCTATATAAAGGCCTTAGTATTTATATTGAAAGCATTGGGGGAATGGGGGATTGAAGAGGGGTCTTCGGACTCCCTCCCCTCGCACACTTTTCCTTCTCTTTCTTTTAGTTGTAATTTTCATTTATGAATGTTGAATTTTCAATTTCAGTTTGAATCTTCATATTTACTTTTCTGCACTTTCTTTCTTTTCTATTTTTGTAGAGCAATGATCAACTAACTCTTTACATTGGGTTAGAGAGCTCTATTGTGATTCAATGGATTAAGTGTAGTTCTTATTCTTCTTCTTTTTTTTTCCTCTTGATTTTACTAGAGGGCTTTCGATCTTCATCCAATTGGGTAGTTATCTTGGAAAAGAAACTATTCATACTTGGATCTCTTCTAAACCTTGAAAGAGGAATGAAGAGATCATGCTAGAAATGCTTTCTCATGCTGGACCAAATTGGGTGTGGATGGATATGTGACTATAATCCTTCGAACACTTGATTTGGGAAATGCATGTGGTATAATCAGTGACCATACTTCATCTCTTCTCATGAGAAGTTGACCAAGGAATTGGCTATTGATCAAGATTTGAGAGATCGAATTACAAGGAATTGTAATTCGATCACTTAAGATTGCCAAGGAGATCAATGAATGCATTGATTGAGGAAGAGATGAGAATGAACTTGATCCGGAGGATTGCAATATCTCTTGATCCCAATGTTCATTTTATTTTTAGTTCTTACATTTACTTTTCTTGCTATTTTACTTTTCTGCTATAGTTTTTCCTTTACATTCATGTTATTTACACTTCCTGCTGCTCGTCATTCAAATCTGAACCGTCTAACTAGGATAATCAATTAACCATTGATTGCTTAATCCATTAATCTCTGTGGGATTCGACCTCACTCTTTTGTGAGTTATTACTTGACGACAATTCGGTACACTTGCCGAAAGGAAATTTGTTGCGAGACAAGTTTTCTGCGCATCACTTTTTCAGATGAAGAGATCCACCAGCAGAGTTGTCCAATGACATCTTGGACAGTTCAGACAGACCATCATAGAATATGCATATGATGCTCCATTCTGAAAGCATGCCAGAAGGACACCTTCTGATCAATTGCTGGTATCTTTCCCAAGCTTCATAGAGGGATTCACCTTCCTTTTGTCTGAAGGTTTGGACTTCCACTCTAAGCTTACTCAATTTTTGAGGTGGAAAGAACTTTGCTAAGAAGGCATTGACCAGCTTTTCCCAAGAGTTCAGGCTTTCTTTAGGTTGTGAGTCCAACCATGTCCTAGCTCTCTCTCTTACAACAAAAGGGAAGAGCATAAGTCTGTAGACCTCAGGGTCAACCCTATGGGTCTTAACAGTGTCACAGATTTGCAAGAATTCAGCTAAGAACTGATGAGGATCTTCCAATGGAAGTCCATGATACTTGCAATTCTGCTGCATTAGAGAAACTAATTGAGGCTTAAGCTCAAAGTTGTTTGCTCCAATTGCAGGAATTGAGATGCTCCTTCCACAGAAGTGAGAAGAAGGTGCAATGAAGTCACCAAGCATCTTCCTTGTATTTTTTGGCATTGTTGTTGGGTTCAGCCATGTTTGTTTTGTCTGCTTCCTTTTTGAAAATTTCTGTCAGGTCCTCTTCAGAGTTTTGTGCTTTAGCTGCTCTTAGCTTCCTCTTCAGAGTCCTTTCAGGTTCAGGATCAACTTCAACAAGAATGCCTTTATCTTTGTTCCTGCTCATATGATAGAGAAAAAGACAAAGAAAGTATGAAATCCTCTATGTCACAGTATAGAGGTTCCTTAATGTGTCAGAGGAAAAGAAGAATAAAAGGATGAGGTAGAGAGGAGAATTCGAACTTATGAAGAAGGAGAGAGTCTGAATTGCTAATTTAGGAGGAGTGTTAGTCCTTAAATAGAATAAGATGAGGAAGGGGAAAGAATTCGAATTTAAATTAAAATAAAAGGAAAATATTTTTGTTTTTATTTTAAAATGTAGTTAGAATTCGAAAATTATAGAGAGAAAAGTAGTTAGGTGGTTTTGAAAAAGATATGATTGAAAACTTTTAAAATCAAACAAAAAGTCAAGTAGTTAATTTGAAAAGATTTGAAAATCAATTTTGAAAAGATAAGAAGTTAGAAAAGATTTTGAAATTGATTTTGAAAAATTATGAAAATTTGAATTAAAAACTAACTTACCTCCCTTGTTATCCTGGTGTTAAACACCCAGAATGGTATCCATACCCTTTGGGCATTTAACGCCCAGCCAGGTACCCTGGCTGGCGTTTAAACGCCAGATTTCCTTCCTCACTGGGCATTTTGAACGCCCAGCTTTTTCTCTGTAATTCCTCTGCTGAATGTTCTGAATCTTCAATTCTCTGTATTATTGACTTGAAAAGACATAGTTTTGAAAATTTTTGAATTTTTAATGATGAGAGATAAAAATAACAGAATGAAACTAAACATGGAAAATCAAGATCAAAACAGATAATGCATGCAAGAACACTTTGAATGCCAAGATGAACACTAAGAACACTTTGAAGAATATGATGAACATCAAGAACACATTTTTGAAAATTTTTCAAGAAAACAAAGACATGCAAGACACCAAACATAGAATTTTGTATACTAGGGACACTAACAATTTGAAAAATACATATGAAAAATAACAAAAGACACCAAACAGGAGAATTTAAAGATCAGAACAAAGAGAATCATCAAGAACAACTTGAAGATTAATGAAGAACACAAGAACATACTTTCGAAAAAATGCAAGAAGAATAAAGACATGCAATTGACACCAAACTTAAAAATTGACACTAGATTCAAATAGGAAACACAAAATTTTTGGTTTTTTTTTTTGAAATTTTTCAAAAAACAATTTAAAATTAAAAGGCTTAAAAATAAAATAAGATTACCTAATATGAGCAATAAGATGAACCGTCAGTTGTCTAAAATCGAACAATCCCCGGCAACGTCACCAAAAGCTTCGTACACGAAATCGTGATCGCACACTTTTCACACAACTCCGTGCAGCTGACCAACAAGTGCATTGGGTCGTCCAAGTAATACCTTACGTGAGTAGGGGTCGATCCCACGGAGATTGTCGGCTTGAAGCAAGCTATGGTCATCCTTGTAAATCTCAGTCAGGCGGATTCAAATAGTTATGAGGTTTTGATAATTAAAATATAATTAAAATAGAAAATAAGATAGAAACACTTATGTAATTCATTGGTGGGATTTCAGATAAGTGTATAGAGATGCTTGCTACTTCTGAACCTCTGCTTTCCTATTGCCTTCATCCAATCATTCATACTCCTTTCCATGGCAAGCTGTATGTTGGGGGATCACCGTTGTCAATGGCTACCGTCCGTCCTCTCAGTGAAAATAGTCCAAATGCGTTGTCACCGCACGGCTAATCATCTGTCGGTTCTCACTCATGTTGGAATAGGATCTATTGATCCTTTTGCGTCTGTCACTACGCCCAACACTCGTGAGTTTGAAGCTCGTCACAGTCATCCCATCCCAGATCCTACTCGGAATACCACAGACAAGGTTTAGACTTTCCGGATCTCAAGAATGGCCGCCAATAATTCTAGCCTATACCACGAAGGTTCTAATCTTAGATTAGAAACCCAAGAGATACACATTCAAGCTTGCTTTCATGTAGAACGGAAGTGGTTGTCAAGCACGCGTTCATAAGTGAGAATGGTGATGAGTGTCACATAATCATCACATTCATCATGTTCTTGTGTACGAATCAATATCTTAGAATAAGAATAAGCATGAATTGAATAGAAAAATAGTAGTACTTTGCATTGATTCATGAAGAACAGCAGAGCTCCACACCTTAATCTATGGGGTGTAGAAACTCCACCGTGGAAAATACATAAGTGAAAGAAGATCTAGGCATGATTAAAAGATGATTAAAAGATGATTAAAAGATGATTAAAAGATGAAAATACAATAGCAAGAGGTTCTATTTATAATGAACTAGTAACCTAGGGTTTACATAAATAAGTAAATGATGCAAAAATCTACTTCTGGGCCCACTTGGTGTGTGCTTGGGCTGAGCATTGAAGATTTCACATGTAAAGACTTTTCTTGGAGTTAAACGCCAGCTCTGGTGCCAGTTTGGGCATTTAACTCCAGCTTTTATGCCAGTTTTGGCATTTAACGCCAGAATAGGGTAGAAAATTGGCGTTTAAACACCAGTTTGCGTTATCAAAACTCGGACAAAGTATGGACTATTATATATTTCTGGAAAGCCCAGGATGTCTACTTTCCAAAGCAATTGAGAGCGTGCCAATTGGGCTTCTGTAGCTCCAGAAAATCCATTTCGAGTGCAGGGAGGTCAGAATCCAACAGCATCTGCAGTCCTTTTTCAGCCTCTGAATCAGATTTTTGCTCAGGTCTGTCAATTTCAGCCAGAAAATACCTAAAATCACAGAAAAACACACAAACTCATAGTAAAGTCCAGAAATGTGATTTTTATTTAAAAACTAATAAAAATATAATAAAAATTAACTAAAATATATTAAAAACTATGTAAAAATAATGCAAAAAAGAGTATAAATTATCCGCTCATCACTGCCTCGAAGCCAGGCGACGCGCACGCGTGGATCACGCGGACGCGTGACCTGGCAAAAACCCAATCCATGCTAACGCATAGACGACGCTAACGCGTGACTTTGCAGTGACCTGTATGTACCAAAAATCGCTGGGGGCAATTTTTGGGCTGTTTTTGGCCCAGTTCTCGGCCTAGAAAACACAGATTAGAGGGTTTAAAGTGGGGGAATCCATCCATTCATTGACACAATTGATACAACATTCATAATACACAATTTTAGGTCTTAGATGTAGTTTTAGAGAGAGAGAGGTTCTCTCCTCTCTCTTAGGTTTTATAGTTAGGATTTCTTTTACTTTATGGTTATTACTTCAACACCAGGTTCAATGTTTACTTTAATTTTATGTTCTCTTCTACTTTTAGTTACTCTAATGCTTTTACTTGTTAGTTACTTATGTTGCCAAATTGGTTTATGAATCTTTCCATGTTAGATTTGAATATTCTATTTAATATAATTTGAGGTATTTCAGATTTATGATTGTTTTATTCTATTTTTAATGCTTTCAATTTAATTTATATTTTTCTCCTTTTGGTTTTGGTTAAGTAATTGGTAACACTTGAGTTATCAAACTCAGCGGTTGATTGAGAATTGGAAACTGCTGATTGATTTGGATCGCTCTAAAGCTAGTCTTTCTACAGGAATTGACTAGGACTTGAGGATCAAATTGATTGGTCCACTTGACTTTCCTTTATTTAGTAAGGGTTAACTAAGTGGGAGCGATAAACAATTCTCATCACACTTGATAAGGATAACTAGGATGGGATTTCCAGTTCTTATACCTTGCCAAGAATCTTTATAATTATTAATTTATTTTTCTTGCCATTTAAATTACTTGCTCATTATTCCAAAAACCCATAAATATACCTTTTTTCATAACCAATAATAAACACACCTCCCTGCAATTCCTTGAGAGACGACACAAGGTTTAAATACTTTGGTTATAAATTTTATTGGGTTTTGTTACTTGTGACAACCAAAGTTTTTGTACAAAAGGATTCTTTATTGGTTTAGAAACTATACTTACAACGTGATTATTTTTATAAAATTCTTTACTAGCAAAAGTCCATTCGTCACCCACCCACGCGTGCGCGCCTATGATGCGTACGCGTCAGTTGCTGAGCAAGGCCACCCCAGTACATGAACCCGAGAGTTGCGTGAACATCGCGCACGCACTGCGCGAAACGCGCATCTGGCTCCACGCGTACGCTCGCTGTGACGCATACGCGTCCCTTCTCAGTCCACCAACCCACGCGTACACGTGGGTGGCACTTGTGCGCCCCTCCTCTTTTTACTCATCCACGCGCACGCGCACGTGGCGCGTACGCGTCGGCCCCCCACGATGCCCCTATTGCTCTAGCGCGCCCTGTTTGGTTTCTTTCTCCATTTCTTTTCTTCCTTTCTTCTTCCTTTCTTCTTCACCACTTCATGCCACCCTCTTTCTGCCACCACCACCGGTGGTGCTCTTTACCGCTGACCACCACCTCTGGCGGCCCCACATTCTCTCCCATCTCTTCCTCCTATTTCTCTTCTCCTATCTCCACTTGCACTACACCTTGCTTCCCCTCTCTACTCAAGGTTTTTTACTACTTCTTCCTTTCCTCTTCTTGTTTAAATTTTTATAGTTCTCCATCCTTAGTTGCACTCCATTGTTTCTCCCATTTCTTTTTAGTTATATTTTGATTAATGCATTCTTTTTAGTTGCTTGCTTTCTTTCCCATTTTCTATGGGTGTTGAGGTTGGATTCATCTCTTGCATTGGTGGATTGTTTTATGTGTTTTAACTTCTTGGTGATATGAGGTGTTGTTTAATAATTTGTATTGCATTTTGGGGATGCTACATTGCTAAAATCCCCCCACTTGCTTATTGGTTGAGGGTTGCATACCAAGTGTTCGATGAAAGGCACCAATGAGTTATTGTTTCAAATTTGCCACTATACCTTCAAGTTGGTGCCCTCTCTCATTACACTTACATATCTTTATGTGTATTGAACCTATTGTTCTTCATATTTCCCATTCACATGCTCATTACTTGTGACTTGCTTCCATGTGACATATTGTAAGCCTATTAATTCTACTTTCTCTAATTCCACCTTACTTCATTCGTATGCCTCATGGTAATGGAATTGGACTAGAGTATGACTTTCTTTTGCTTATTCCCTTCTTGCATATGCTACCTTGTATTATTATGGATGCTTGAGCTTGTTCTTCTCATGCCTCTTACTTGCATGCCTATTTCCCTCTTGCGTCCCATGCTAGTGCATCGCCCCATGTTTCAATTGTTTTATTGTTTGCATGTTGCAGCTGTCATGCTTTCAAGACACTTATTCTTTTGTGGCGTTTGTCCCACTTGCATATTCTAACTCAAGTGTTGTTTCTTTAGGTTTAATGTCTTCTCTTTTCCTCCTTTTTTTCAGATGGCCATCAAAAGGGACAAGGAAAAAGGCACCGAAGAAGTCGCCTACCAAAAGGGCACCTCAAAGATCCACCACCAAGGTACTCTAAGCTAAGACTCTATCCAAGAAGGCGCGAAGCGTCATTAATATTGATGTACAAGAGAAGGAGAACCCTCCAAGAGATCCCGCTAGGTTTCCCAACCGCTACTGTGAGCTTATGTACCCCATCATGGTTGCAAGGAATTATCATGCCAAACCTCTTCTTGCCCCTCCGGAGCATGTAGCTCAAGTTGTGTTACCTCGCATTGAGCGGCGGCGGTGGGGGTTTTTCATGCGTCGCCCACAAGAGGCCAATCTCTCGTGGGTAGTGGAGTTCTACTCCAATTACCATTCTCCCTCTCTTCGAACTGTTTTCATGCGCTGGAAGCAAGTCCCGATCACCAAAGAAGCCATCCAAGGGATCCTCAAAGTATTACCAGTGGCGGCTGAGGTAGATGGTTACCAAGAGGTCCTCCGCCAGTGTGATGATCTTGATTTTGTTCTTGATTGGGATGCTATCCACCGAGTCATTGCCGGACCGGAGTCATTTTGGACCCGATGGAGCCGGCCGTCCCGACCCAAAGGCATTCTTGTGTGCCATCTTATCGTAGAGGCTCGAGCATGATCCTAAATCTTGTCTCATTACGTGTTCCCCAGCACTCACGAGACGTTGATCACTGCGGACCTAGCCTTACTAGTTTGGTGCATACTCACAGAGCAGCCGGTCAATATCGCTCGCCTCATCCACCATGCCATCAGTCATGTTCATACCAGGGGTAACCTACCTTTCCTCACCCTTGTGACAGAGTTAGTAGCTGCTGCGGGTGTTCCCCGGGACACTAAGGATCGGAGAGCCATGATTCCAATGGAAGGCAACGTCGTCCCCACCGGAAAATATCTCAAGCCTCCGGTGGAGACAGGAAACCTTGCCATAGCCCCTCCTTCAGACATCCCTACCACCTCTTCTACACCACAAGGATCATCCAACCAATTGCTTGTAGCTCTCCATAGGAAAATGGACCGATACGAACGGCGCAACCAACGCCGATTTGCTTATGTGAAGAAGCTTTTGAGTTTTGTGACACCACCTATGGAGGAGCCGGAGATCTCCACCTCCACTTCAAACTTAAGTGAAGATGACACTAATGATGAAGATAGTGGAAGTTCTGGTCCCGATCGCCCCTTGCGCATTACCACTAGCACGGAGGACCGTGCTAATTCTTAACTGTGGGGAGGTCGTTCGACCGATCTCCGTAGGTAAGAATAATTCTTTTTTTTTTCTCAATATCCATAATGTTGATTTTTCCTTTGTTAATTAGGATAAATTTCAGGGTTAGTTTTTGTATTTGAACACTTCTTGTATGTTAGGACTACTTGGTTAGTTAGGGTGATAACTTCGTTTCCAAGAAATCAACTATAGGGCACCCTACCAATTTGAAAATTTTTGTGTTAATCTTATTTGAAGAATTTATTTTGGAACATGGTTTTGAGCTAAAAACAAAAGTATGTGAGATTTGAGCCTAATTTTGTGGTTACATCATATAACCACTTACTTTCATTCTTGTGTGCATTGTTCTCTTTCTATGAGTGTGATCTTTGATTTATTTGATTCTTTATGTCCACTATTCCTTATTTGAATGCATATATATGATTGAGGCCATCACTTCATCTAGCTCACTTACCCAAATAGCCTACTTTTCATCAACCATTGTTAGCCAACTTTGAGCTTATTTCAATCCCCTTTGTTCTTAATATTAGCACATTACAAGCCGTAAAGTAAAAAATAATAAATATCCTTAATTTGGATCTTTGATTAGCTTAGACTAATGAGTGTGTGCGTCATTCAAGTGTTGGAAAACTCAGGGCATTGGTTGGGAAAAGGTGTGTAATGTATTTTTGTTGAAAACATTGGGAATTGTGTACATACTCATGCGTTAATTAAATGTAAAACCATATGCATTGATGCTTTTGTGTATGCTATATTGCAAAAAGAAAAGAAAGAAAAAAATGATACGAAAATAAAAAGAAGAAAAAAAATAAAATTTTATATATATCAAAAAAAATAAAAAAAGAGATGTATAGAAAAAAAAGAAAGAAAAGGAAAAAGAAAAGAAATAAGAAGGGGACAAAATACCCCAAGGTAAAGTCCAATAATGATCAATGCATATGTGTTGTGGTGAAAAGTAAGAATGCATGAGTATGTGAAAGAGTGAAGAATGGGTAGTTAGGCTTGTCTTAGATTGTTATAGGTTGTTGTATAGGTTAGGTGGGAAGCTTATGTTGATCCAAAATTCAAATCTTGAGCTCACTAATCCATATATATGACCTTACCTTGACCCTAGCCCTATTACAACCTAAAGAAAGACCTCATGATATGTGTACACATGCATTGAATAAGTGTTGATTGTTAGATGAAAAACAAATCTTAGAAAGCATGATTAGGAGAGGATTGAGTGAATCAAACCTAAATACTAGAGAGAATAGAGTACAAACACTTCCGGTGAGGGTTTGATGCTCAATTTCTTGTTCCCGGCTTTCATGAGCTTTCTTCATGCAGGTATATACACTCCACTTTGATGCTTGAATTGGTAGGATTGTGAATTGGTTGTCATTTTAGCCCTATGTGCTCTTATATATAGATATATATATATTCTTGGAAGTTGATTCACCTTTAACCAAGTGGATAGATACATTTGCATTGGTTGCATCCATATAGGTGCTTTGCATTAATAAACTCCTTTCCCTAGGTTCTTTGGTCTTTTTACTTTGTAAGCATGAGGACATGCTTGGTTTAAGTGTGGGGAGATTTGATGCACCGCTATTTAGTGATACATTTTATGCTCAATTTGAGTGGTTTTATCAATATTCCTTCATACCTATCCATATAAAATGCATGGTTTTGTGTTTCCTTCCATTTTGCTTAATGGTTGAAAACATGCTTTTTAGGCCTTAATTGTGCTATATATTTATCTCCCTCCATAACCATTTGATGCCTTGATCCATTTGTTGAGTGATTTCAGAGTTTATAGATGGCAAAAATGGTCTAGAAGAGAGGAAGAAAGCATGCATAAGTGGAAGGAGCATGGAAAATGGAGTTTTGAAGTATTAGCATCGAAGCGCACACGCAGCCTACGCGCACGCGTAGAAGACTGAATTCTGGAATTGGCGCACAAGCATGGACGCATACGCTTGGCTGGGTGAATCTCCATCGACGCGTACGCATACCCAACGCATACGCGTGCATTACAAAAAGACCATCGACGCGTACGCGTGACGTGTGCACGTGACCTTTTTAAGTGAAAACGTGCCTAGCGATTTTGGAGGGTTTCCAGGCCCAATTCTGAGTGGAATTCTGGCGGGAAATGATTAAAAGAACCAAGGCTTGAAGGAGAAATGATCTTTTACACACTTTAGTTAGTTACTTGTGGAAGTTACATTTTTAGAGAGAGAAACTCCAACTTTTCTCTAGGGTTTTTTGGCTTTCTCATTCTCAATTGTACTTGGATATTTTGGTGAGATCTAAATTTGGTTCACATTTACATTGTTCTAGTGGTAGATCCTCTTCTTTCATTCTCAATTTGGTGTTTTTGATGCTCTAGTGTTGTAGATCTTGGATCTAGACTTTGTTACTTTGATTTCCATTAATGAATTGAGGAATTTCATTTTCAATTGTTGTTAATTGTTAGTTGTTGTTAATTGTTTGCAATAGATAGCTTTAATTCAATTCCTTTCTCCAATTTCATGATGTCTTCTATTTTTGCTCACCAATTGCTTGATAAAATGTCAACCTTATCTATGGAGTAGTTCTTCACACTTGGCTTAGGGGTTGGGCAGTTGGAAATACTTAAATTATTAGGGTCTTTTGTTGATTGACAATTGAAAATTGCTAATTGATTTGAATGACACTAACTCTAGTCTTTCCCTAGGATTAGACTAGGACTTGTGGACTCAAATTGATTATCTTCACTTGACTTTCCTTCATAATTAGAGGTTAACTAAGTGGAGCAATAACCAATTGATGTCTCAATTGATGGAAATAATGATGATAGGACTTCCAATTCTCAACCCTAGCCAAGTCTCTTATATTGATTTATTGCCATTCACTTTAGCTTGATTTCAAATTCTTGTGTCCTTTAGCTTCATTGTTGTTCGTTCATTACTTTCATGCAATTGTTTACATTTCTCGCATCCAACCTCACACTAAGAGACTCCTAACCAATGATGTGCACCTTAGGGCAACTCCTAGGGAGAACGACTCGAGACTAATACTCTCGGTTATTGATTTGATGTGCTATAGTTTGTTGGTTTAGAGCTATACTCACGACATAATTCCATTAGAGAATTCTATACCGACAAAATATAGCTTATCATGCATCCATCAGCTGAAGGTAGAGTGTCTTTGAGCCTTTCAACCCCCCGATTATGATGCTTGCATGGAGGACCGTGCAACGATTAAGTGTGGGGGAATATTCACACTTATTGGACGTAAACTTCTTTTCCCGAACACTTTGCAATATTTCTTGCTTTTATTATTGTCTTTTTTAGATATTTGCTTATATTTTTTACTTTTTGCATCGTACCTTGTTTATTTTTCTTATATATATATATATGTGTGTGTGTGTGTGTGTGTGTGTGTGTGTGTGTGTGTGTGTGTGTGTGTCCTAGTTTGTTTCTAGTTTTATTGTAGTAAATATTTACATTTGCATGTTGCCTAGTATAGGAAATAAGTTTGGTAAAAACAACAAAAGAATTTCCAAGAAATCTCTTTTAGGGCGATCCATTGATTAGATTTGAAAACTTGTTTTTCAAGTTGCTTGAAGAATTTTGTGGAACGTAGAAAGAGCTAAAACAAAACACCAAGTAAGATTTGAGCTTTAATGGTATGGTTACACATTTTCAACCACAAACTTTGTTCTTGTGTGCTATACTCCTTTTATGATTGTGATAATAGATTTTCTTGAATCTTTGTGTCCTATATTTGATGTTTTGAATGCATTTAGTATGATTGAGGCCATTTTTGAAATTAAACTTACTAACCCATATGGCTGACAACGACCAAAAGCATGGGTTTATTTCGCACAAAAAATAGGATTGACGTTGTAAGTATAGTCCAAACCCAACCATTGATCATCAATCAAATTATAATCCTAAAGATGTCACAATCAACATAAAATAACCGGGAGTTTTAAATCCCGGGTTGTCTTCCCTAGGAACTAATGCCAATAAGTGCACAATTTTAGTTGTGAGAATCAAAGGGGTTTAAAATGATTGAGAGCAAACAAAATAATGGAATTAAAGAATAAGACAAAATTTGCAATTAATAAACTAATGAAAGAACAAAAGAACTATGTATGTAATATAAACAAGTAAGACTCAAAATTGATAGAAAAGTGGTTTAAAACATAAATGAAACATTGACTTGAGATGAGTTATGGAATCCCTTCCTTGCCATAACCACAACTATGATAATTATGATAGATTAATCTCACTAAGTCAACCCTCACATCGAAGAGTAAGTTAAATGAGCATAAGTGTTCTTAACCCACAAATCCTAGCTTGCTTGCTAATTACCTTTGCAACAAATTAGCGTTAGTGGGAACAAGAACAATTAACAACCCAAGAATTATCACTAAATGTTGGACATTATGGGTCTAGTAATCCATACACTCATTTTCCCCAAGCCAAGGGGTGGAAATTACCCCATAATCAAAATTGGCATTTCATCAAACACATAGAGGGCATAAACATAAAACAAGGCAAAATTGGGAAAATAATGAAAGCTATGAACCATAAATGATAACAAGCAGCAAAAGCAACTCAACAAACATAAAATAAGCATCAAACATCAAATTCATAAACCAAAACTCAAAATTGCAAAACTATGTGTCTATAGACAAGAGAAATTGAAATAGGAGCAAGTGTAGAATAAGTAATGTAAATAAAAGGAAAATTAAAGAAATACTTACAATGCAATTGCTATAATCCAAAATCAAACTTAAAGTATAAAATGCTACAAACCCTAATTAACCCTAAGAGAGAACTTCCTAATCTACACTACTCCTACTCCTACTATGTAAAACTATGGAAAATAAAATCTAAGTCCTAATGCCTCCATATGAGATGTTGCCCCCTTTATATAACTCTTGATTTCAGCCTCAAGCCTTCAGAAATGGGCCAAAAAGAGCCCCAAAATGCGAGTGCATGTGCATTTTTAATGAAGGCACGCACTGGTACCTGTCCAGACGCACAGATGTGTGTGTGTGCACAGGTCGCTGAATTTGCACTTGTGCGTACGCACAGATGGTTGTGCGCACGCACACTTCGCGATGCTCTGGATTCTCTCTGCTTGGGTTCTTATGCGTACGCACAGGTGGTTGTGCGCATGCACGCATGCTGATTTCCTTCTTGTGCGTACGCACGCATCCTTGTGTGCACGCTCGCATGGCTGAGCTCTCCTCCTTTGTTTTCTTCATGCTTTCTCCCAATTGCATATTCCTCTTCCATTCCCACCAAGCCATTCCTACCTTATTCTTCTGAAATCACTCACAAATAACATCAAGGTATCGAATGGAAGGTAAATGGAATAAAATTAGTCAAAGTAAGCACAAAAGAGCATGTTTTCACATTTAAGTTCAATTTAGGGAGATAACACAAAGTATGCTATTTTGGTGAATAAGTGTGAATTTATGTGATGAAATCCATCCAATTATAGCTAAAATATATCATCAAATATGGATTCATCAATTTCCCCACACTTAAATAATAGCATGTCCTCATGCTAATAACAATCAAAGGAGAAGGGTAAAAGGGTAAGCAACTTATTGATGCAACTATCTATATGCATGCCAGTATGCTATATACTATCTATACATATCTATCTATAATGTCCTATTGATTTGGTGTAAACAAACAAGAGAATTCCAATCAATCCGAGATAAGACCTTAGGGTTAGGTAAGAAAATATAACAATATAACCAAAATCCAAAGACTTGAATTGATATTTTCAAACTAACAACCAAACAACTTGCAAGAAGATACAATATAAGGAACAAGAACATAGAATTGACCGATCGAACCCCTCACCGGATGTTTTTACACTCTAATTGTTCAGTGTTTAGGGTTTAATCACTCAATTCTCCTTTAATCATGTTTTTCAAAGATTTGCAAGTCATCTAACAATCAACTAATATTTGATGCATGAAAAGCAAATATCATGAGGTCTTTTGAGGGTTGTAATGGGGCTAGGGTCAAGGTAAGATCAATATGGTCAAGTGGACTTACTGAATTACATCTTTGATTAGCTCAAGTATCTACCTAATCCTATATCATCCTATGTACATATAACAAAACAACCTAGCTACCCATTTGTCTCCTATCTCACATCTACTCATGCATTTCTTTCCAAAACACACACATATGCATCCTTTATTCAGCTTTTTATTTCATATGCTACTATGCACAAGATTTGGTTTGAATTTTTTTTAAGAAGAACAATCCCTTGTTTTGTGTCATCAAGAGAAGATGCATATGTCTTGAATAATGAATGCATGAGTATTACCCTAATATCCAAGTTTTCTCAATGAATATCCCAAATAAGCTTATCATCAATGTTTCCCAACAATTTTGCCCCACGCTTAGAGTATACACACTACTCCACCCAAGTTAATCAAAGAGTAATCCAAGGATATCAGTGATTTTTTGCTTTAGGGAGAATAATGTTCTTAGCATTAAAAGGGAATTTAAAGGCTCAAAAAGGGGTTACAAAGGTGAATGCAAGGGTTGGCCATATAGGTTAGTGAGTTCAATAACAAGAATGGCCTCAATCATGCTAAATGCAATCAAACAACAAATATAGGACATATAGATTCATGCAAATCAATGATCACAATAAAAAAAGGAGTGTAATCACACAAGAACAAACTTTATGGTTGGAAATGTGCAACCATCTATTAGAGCTCAAATCTCACAAGGTATGTTGTTCTAGCTCTTTTCTATGTTCTATGAAAAAGGATGCTTCAAGCAAGTTGAAAAACAATTTTTCAATTCAATCAATGGCACGCCCTAAGAAGGATTTCATGAAAGTTCCTTGTTGTTTCACCAAACTTATTTCCTATATGTATGTGTGTTGTGATGGATGCAATTTTCAAAAAAAATTTTTCAAAAATTTTTCCTAGTTCAATTCCTAATTTTCAACGTTGCAAATATTAACATGATCAATTAGGACAAAATTGAACTAGGTGCTATACTATTCACAAAATCCAATCACAACTTCTATCTATAAAATATATACTAAGAAAAAAAAATGCAAAATTGCAACATGCAATAACTAGAAATAAACTATGCATAAGCTAAGATATATATACCAAAAGAAAAAATGCAATGCAATAGTCAAAAGTACTCGAATATCTGCAAGAAACATAGAAAAAGAAAACAAAAAATAGAGTGCAAAGTGTTCGAAAAAGAAAGTTTACGCCCCGAGATGACAAATCCTCCCCCACACTTAAGCGTTGCACGGTCCTCCGTGCACGAACATAATCCGGGGGGTATCTCGAAGTTCCTCCACCTTAGGTTGGTGGATGCGGGGGTTTGGGTTGTGTGGAAATCGCTAAGTCCAATGCATGCTCGGCATCGTCGTCCTTGGTGTCCTCCCCCTCTCTCGACTATAAAAAGTCCAATGCATGCTCGCTATATAAAGTGACAAGTCTTGATAAGAATCAAGTTAAGTCACTCAAACAAATGCAAAGCATTAAAAACAAACGAGTACCTTGTTATGTGATTATATGAGAAGCATGATGAACAAGTAATTCAACTCAATTCACTTAATTCAATGTGCACTTACATAATTTGTCCTAGTGGTACAAGCAAAACATGAATATTCAAACCCACTAGGTACTAGCCAATTAAGGCAAAGTATATGTGCATTGGTGGAAACTTCAAGCAACAAGCAACCCAATCAAACAACAAGTAAGCACTTACAATTTCTTTACCTAACAAACAACTTAAAGCAAAACAAATATAATTACTAAAACAAAAATAAGATGCAAGTAGAAAATAAGGCAAAAGAAAGAGAAGAGAGGGATGGAGTGGGCGGGAAGTGCGTTAGGGCTTATTTAAAGTGGAATCGGAATGTTTCCCAAAATAGCACCTGTGCGCACGCACAGGTACGTGTGCGTACGCACAAAGAGGTAAAACAGGGGGTGTGTGCACTCGCACAAGGTGTGCGAGTGCTCCGAACAGAACGGAGATATAGAAGTGTGCAGACGCACAAGCATGTGCGCGCACACCGAAGACTCTCTTTTTTCTAAGGGATCATGTGTGCGCGTGCACAAAAATCCGTGCGCATGCACAAGAGCGAAAAGGGTAGGGGTTCATGCACACAGGCTGTGCCAATGCTCGCACCAGAGTGGTTGCAAGTTGTCGTGCGGACGCACAAGCCTATGCGGCCGCACAGAGGGCACGATAAAGAACATGCGTGCGTACGCACATGATGGTGCACTCGCATAGACCAAGGAAAACAAGGGTGCACCACACACAGACCGTGCTGGCACTGCGAATAGAGGGTGACAAACGGATTTTTGCTAGTAAAGAATTCACAAAAGTAATCACGTTGTAAGTATAGTTTCTAAACCAACAAAAAATCCTTTCGTACAAAAACTTGTTTGTCACTTAAGCAAACCCAATAAAATTAAACCGAAGTATTTAAACCTCGGGTCATCTCTCAAGGAATTATAGGGAGGTGTGTTACTTATAATTGGTTATGAGATTGTATCTTTTTAGTTTTTGAAAGGTTGAACAAGGAATGTAAATTTCAAGAAAGTAAATTAATAACTAGAAAAACTCTTGGCAAGGTATGAGAACTAGATGTCCTATCCTAGTTATCCTTATCAATTGTGATGAGAATTATTCATTGCTCCCACTTAGTTAACCCTTACCGAATAAAGGAAAGTCAAGTGGACTAATCAATTTGATTCCTAAAGTCCTAGTCAACTTCTAAGGAAAGACTAGCTTTAGAGGGATCCAAATCAACCAGCAACTTCCAACTATCAATCAACAAAGGAGTTTGATAACTCAAGAGTCTCCAATTACTCAACCAAAGCCAAAAGTATAAATATCTAACTTAAAAAACTCCCAATCATTTTATCAAACACTTGGAAGGCATAGCATAAAAACATAGAAAAGTAATAAGGAATGTAAAATCTAAAACCAATTAAAAGCATCAATAATCATAAATTGAAGAAAGCAATCATAAATCTGAAATACCTCAAATTGCATTAAATATAGAATCAAATCTAACGTGAAAGGTTCATAAACCAAATTGGAAAAGAAGAGAATCAATAAGAAAAATAAATAAACTAGAATGCTGGAACAAATAAAAGTAGAAGAGAAACTAAATTAAAGGAACATTGAACCTGGAATTGAGAAGAGATAACCCTAAAACTAAGAGAATTCTTCAAACCTAGAGAGAAGAGAGAGCCTCTCTCTCTAGAAAACTACATCCAAAACCTAAATTGTGAATAATGAGAAGTGTCCCCTCAATCCTCCACTCTGCAGCCTCTAATCTGTGTTTTCTGGGCTGAGAACTGGGTAAAAAACAGCCCAGAAATTGCTGGGGGCAAATTCAGATACGCTGAATTTTCGCAGGTGCATGCGTGCACGTGATGCACGCATGCGCGTCCCTAAACGCCAGGGTAATGGTGCACAAAATTACAATCACACTTTTGCAATTCCGCACAACTAACCAACAAGTGCACTGGGTCGTCCAAGTAATACCTTACGTGAGTAAGGGTCGATCCCACAGAGATTGTCGGCTTGAAGCAAGCTATGGTTATCTTGTAACTCTTAGTCAGGATATCAATAATTCTCAGATTTAATTGTAAAAAGTAAAAGAACATGAAATAAATACTTGTTATGTAGTGATGAAGAACAGGTTGAGGCTTTGGAGATGCTTTGTCTTCTGAATCTCTGCTTTCCTACTATCTTCTTCTTCATGCACGCAAGGCTGCTTCCATGGCAAGCTTTATGTTGGGCATCACCGTTGTCAATGGCTACTTCCCGTTCTCTCAGTGAAAATGTTCCAAATGCGCTGTCACCGCACGGCTAATCATCTGTCGGTTCTCGATCATGTCGGAATAGGATCCATTGATCCTTTTGCGTCTGTCACTATGCCCAACACTCACGAGTTTGAAGCTCGTCACAGTCATTCCTTCCCAGATCCTACTCAGAATACCACAGATAAGGTTTAGACGTTCCGGATATCAGGAATGGCCGCCAATAATTCTAGCTTATACCACGAAGACTCTGATCTGAATCATGAGGCTAAGAGATATGCATTCAATCTAAAGTAGAATGGAGGTGGTTGTCAAGCACGCGTTCATAGGTGAGAATGATGATGAGTGTCACGGATCATCACATTCATCAGGTTGAAGTGCGAATGAATATCTTAGAATAGAAGCAAGCGTGATAGAATAGAAAACAGTAGTAATTGCATTAATTCATGAAGAACAGCAGAGCTCCTCACCCCCAACAATGGGGTTTAGAGACTCATGCCGTAGAAGATACAATATGAAACGTGTAGAATGTCATGAGGTACAAGATGAATCACTAAAAGTAGTTTTTATAGTAAACTGGTGACCTAGGGTTACAGAAAATGAGTAAGCTAGGGTGTTTAGTGTAAAAATCCACTTTCGGGGCCCACTTGGTGTGTGCTTGGGCTGAGAATTGAAGCTTTCATGTGTAGAGACTTTTCTTGGAGTTAAACGCCAGCTTTTGTGCCAGTTTGGGCGTTTAACTCCAGCTTTTGTGCCAGTTCTGTAGTTAAGCGCCAGAATTCTTGCGCTGACTTGGAACGCCTGTTTGGGCCATCAAATCTCGAGCAAAGTATGGACTATTATATATTGCTGGAAAGCCCAGGATGTCTACTTTCCAACGCAATTGAGAGCGTGCCAATTGGACTTCTGTAGCTCCAGAAAATCCACTTCGTGTTTAGGGAGGTCAGAATCCAACAGCATCTGCAGTCCTTTTTCAGCCTCTGAATCAGATTTTTGCTCAGGTCCCTCAATTTCAGCCAGAAAATACTTGAAATCACAAAAAAACACACAAACTCATAGTAAAGTCCAGAAAAGTAAATTTTAAATAAAAACTAATAAAAATATAATAAAACCAACTAAAATATACTAAAAACATACTAAAAATAGTGCCAAAAAGCGTATAAATTATCTTCTCATCAGGTAACTATGGAAAATTATATATCATTTCGAAGCCCTAGATGTTAGCTTTCCAATGCAACTAGAACCACCTCATTTAGACCTCTGTAGCTCAAGTTATGGTTAGTTAAGTACGAAGAGGTCAGGCTGGACAGCTTAGCAATTCCTTCAATTTCTTGTATTCCTTCCACTTTTACATGCTTCCTTTCCATCCTCTAAGCTATTCCTGCCCTGTAAACCCTGAAATCACTTAACACACATATCACGGCATCGAATGGTAATAAGAGAGGATTAAACATAGCAAGTTTAAGGCCAAAGAAGCATGTTTTCAATCATAGCACAGAATTAGGAAGGAAAATGTAAAACATGCAAATTATATGAATAAGTGTGAGTTTAGTGGATAAAAATCCACTCAATTAAGCATAAAATGTACCACGAAATAATGGTGCATCAAACCTCCCCACACTTAAACATTAGCACGTCCTCATGCTAAGCTCAAGAGAAGCTATAAAGGAGTGAAGAGGAATGGTAAAACTTATGAAATGCAACCTATCTATATGAATGCAACTAAATGCTAAGATGTTTCTATCCACTTGGTTAAAAGTAAACAAGTTCTCCAAGACAAAAATAAATCAGATTTCACTAATTCAAATCACATAATAAAATACAAGTAAACTTGTAAGAAGACAGCTCATGAAAGCAGGGAACATAGAATCAAGCATTGAACCCTCACTGGTAGTGTATATGCACTCTAATCGCTCAAGTGTCTAGGGTTAATCACTCTACTCTTCTCTAGTCATGCTTTCTAAAACTTTGTTCTTCATCTAACTAATCAACAAATATTTAGTATACCAATGCAAACATCATGAGGTCTTTTCAAGGTTGTAATGGGGCTAAGGTAAGGGTGAGGATATATGTATGGCCAAGTGAGCTAAAATATGAATCTTTGACTAGCCTAAGTTCACCTAACACACACACACACACACTCTATATAATTCTAAAATCATGCCTAGCTACCCAAAGTTTCACTTTTGTATAATTCACATACTCATGTATCAACTTTTCTTTAATTCCACCACATATGCATTGATCTTTTATTAAACTTAACAATGGGGTAATTTTGTCCCCTATTTATTTATTTATACTGTAATACTTTTTTTTATTTTTTATTTTTTGAAATTAAAAGCAAACATAACATATCAATGCACATGGTTTTTTTGGTTTCACATGAGTATGCACCCAAATTTCTAATATTTTTGTTAATAGAACATAATACTTTTTTATCAACCCAAGTTCCCACAATTCCCCACACTTAATTGATACACAATCTCTATCTTAAGCTAACTAAAGATTCAATTGGGGTAATTAATTATTTTTTCGCTTAAGGCTAGTGATGTGGTAAAATATAGAACAAAAGGGGATTAAAAGGCTCAAAGTAGCAAACAAAGGTAATTTAAAGGGTAGGCTATTTGGGATGAGTGAGCTAATAACAAATAATGGCCTCAATCATATGCAAGCATGTAAATATACTAAACAATGGACATATAGAATGGAACAAAATATAGATTGCAATTATAGATTAGAAAACACACAAGAATAAAATATTATGGTTAAATAATGTAACCATGTAATTAAGCTCAAATCTCACAGGTTGTGTGTTCTTAGCTATAATTCATGCTCCAAATTACAGTCCTCAAACAAGTTTAATAAAAAATTTAATTTGAATTAGTGAAATACTATAAAAAGAGTCTTGAAAAAGAAAATATTACTTCAACCAAGCAGTGGCTAAATGCACAAAATCAAACAAACATGCGATCAAACATGCAAGTGCAACAACTAATTTAACAAAGAAAATTAAACATTGGTGTTGAGAAGGAAATAACTAACCCACGGGAGTCGGTATCGACCCCCCCACACTTAATGATTGCACCGTCCTCGGTGCATGATAAGATGTGCAAGTGGACGGGTTGCTACAACTGATGCTTTTCTCCAAAGATTGTGCAGATGGACTTGTCTGTCGCCCCATTGAGAAGCTTTCCTTTCCCTTTTCGATGGCCATCCTGAAAGAATAGAAAAGGGAAGAAAATTAACCCAGAGATAAAGGTAAGAAAACAAATAAAAGACGAGTGGGTTAATGCCAAATAATGAGGATCTCAGCTACATGGTAGCTACAACATGCAAGTGAGAAAATAGTAGAAGCAAATGGCATACCAATAGTGCAAAAATTGCAACAATGGGGAAGAGATAATGGGTAATGAAAGACAGTATAAATTCATGTCAATGTAAAAAGGAATACAAGTATCATAAAGGAGTAGCATTGACTTAAATAAAATTACCCAACAATGTAAAACAAGTCACAAAGCACTAACATAATGCAAGAAAAGTTGCAACAATTGAATAAGGACATTTAACACCAATGGAAAAAAAATAACTGTAGAAAAGAAGATAAAAATATGCACAAAATTAAAATACAATAAATGAAAGTATGCAAATAAATTAAATAAAATAGAATGAAAGAGAATAAGGATGAGAAGTTAAAGGGGTGAAGAAGAAGTAATCAAGGAAGGAGGAAGAAAGAAGGAGAAAGGATAGAAGAAAGAAGTAAGAATTTAAAAACAGCGCGCAACGCGTACGCGTGTATCACGCGTACGCGTGAAATATGAGTTGGCCATTCGACGCGTAAGCATCGCCCACGCGTACGCGTGGGTGGTCTGAAAGCAAAATTTCGCGCACGCGTCAGGGACGCGTATGCATGGTGTGATTTTGTGCCTCTAGCACAGTTCCAGCGCGAGGGTAGCACAACTCTCGGGTCAAACACCCATTAACACCGATTGCCATATCCACGCGTGTGCATGCTTGACGAGTATGCGTGGTGTTCCCAAGTTGCAAATGACGCGCAAGCGTCCTAGACGCGTACGCATGGGTCGAGTTGTCGCTGATGAGCGGATAATTTATACGTTTTTTGGCATTGTTTATACATAGTTTTTAGTATGATTTAGTTAGTTTTTAGTATATTTTTATTAGTTTTTAAATAAAAATCACATTTCTGGACTTTACTATGAGTTTGTGTGTTTTTCTGTGATTTCAGGTAATTTCTGACTGAAATTGAGGGACTTGAGCAAAAATCAGATTCAGAGGCTGAAGAAGGACTGCAGATGCTGTTGGATTCTGACCTCCCTGCACTCAAAGTGGATCTTCTGGAGCTACAGAAGTCCAAATGGCGCGCTCTCAATTGCGTTGGAAAGTAGACATTCAGGAATTTCCAGCAATATATAATAGTCCATACTTTGCCTGAGTTTAGATGACGCAAACTGGCATTCAACTCCAACTCTCTGCCCTATTCTGGAGTTAAACGCCAGAAACAGGTTGCAAAGCAGAGTTAAATGCCAGAAACAGGTTACAAACTGGCGTTTAACTCCAAGGAAGACCTCTACACGTGAAAGCTTCAATGCTCAGCCCAAGCACACACCAAGTGGGCCCGAAAGTGGATTTCTGCATCATTTACTTATCTTTGTAAACCCTAGTAACTGGTTTAGTATAAATAGAACTTTTTACTATTGTTTTTACATCTTCGAATCTTTAGATCATTTTATACACGTTTAGGGGGCTGGCCATTCAGCCATCCCTGAACCTTCATCACTTATGTATTTTCAACGGTAGAGTTTCTACACACCCTAGATTAAGGTGTGGAGCTCTGCTGTTCCTCATGAATTAATGCAAAGTACTATTGTTTTTCTATTCAATTCAAGCCTATTTCTTCTCTAAGATATCCATTCGCACACAAGAACATGATGAATGTGATGATTTTGTGACGCTCATCATCATTCTCACTTATGGACGCGTGCTTGACAAATGATGTGTGGAAAACGATCCAACACAAAACTCACCGGCAAGTGTACCGGGTCACATCAAGTAATAATAACTCACATGAGTGAGGTCGATCCCACAGGGATTGAAGGATTGAGCAATTTTAGTTTAGTGGTTGATTTAGTCAAGCGAATCAAGTATTGGTTGAGTGGTTTGTGCTTTGCAGAAACTAAATTGCATGAAATGTAAAAGGAGAGGGGAAATTTGCAGTAAACTAAAGAGCAGGAAAATAAAGGAGCTGAATCTTAAAGTGCAAGTAAATTAAATTGCAGAAACTTAGATTGCAAGTAATGTAAATGGCAGAAGCTTAAAGTGCAAGAAACGTAAATTGCTTGAATTGTAGAAGGGATTGGGAGTTGGGATTGCAGAAATTAAACAAGAAAGAAGTAAATTGAAATTAAACAAAAGAGTAGAGAATTGATTGAATTAAACTAGATCTCAACAGAAAAGTAAAAATGCTTTGAGAATTTAAAAACAGAGAAAGCAGTGCTTAATTTTTAGCAAAGTAAAAGAGGTTTAAGATCTCAGGGTGGAAGAGACTAGATAACAAGTCTAGATCTCAAATCCTTCCTTGATCTAACAAGAACAATTGCAAAAGGGAATGAAAAGTAAATTGCAGAAGTGTAGAAGAAGATGCAGTAAACAGCAAATGAAATTCAATTATGCAGAAGAAGTAAACAAGAGATCTCAAGGTGAGATTGAAACAGAAGTTCTTCAATTCTTCACCCAAGATCCAAAGCAAGAAAATAAAAGAGTGCTCAAGCAAGAACCAAGAAGAAGAGAGATCAATTCTCCTTCCAAGTTCTCAGAAATTCCCAACTACCAAAAGTTCAGAATTAAAATGAAAGCTCAAAAAGGAAAATTCAAAGTTGAATCTAAAAGTGTCAAAAAAAGTCCTAATTACATCAAACTAACTCCTATTTATACACTTTCTATTCTTGGATTTTGGAATTTGGATGGGCTTTTGATTTGGTGAAGAAATGAATTAAATTGGATTTTTAATCCAATTCCTAGCCCAAATTGCACCTCCATGGGAAAGCTCAGTTGGAAAATCCAACTTAGCTTTCAAGCATGCTCCATCCGTGTCAACTTGGTGCGCCCAGCCTTGTTTGGGTGTCAATTGTCTTAGATCTCAGTTGGAAAATCCAACTTAGCTCTAGACCGTGTCATTATGTGCAAGGCTTCCTTCTTGGTGCGCCAAAATGTGTTGCTGGGCCGTGTCATGATGCCTTGGTGTGCTAGGAGTGTGCGCCAAAGTGTGGAGGCTTGGGGGAGAGGCAATGCTCAGTTGGAATTTCCAACTTAGCTTTCCTTGTGCCTTTGCTTGAGACTTCAAGGTCCCAGGTTCAACACTTGGTGGAGGAAGCCTTGGAGCTAATTTCCTTGGTTGAGTGGGTGTTTCTCCCTTGTGTTTCCAAGAGTTCCCAAGTTCGAAACTTGGAGGAAGCATTTAAGCTATTTTTCCTTGATTTTCCTTGCAAGCTTGATGGTACTCCTTCCTTATGTTTCAAAGAATACCCAAGTTCAAGTCCTGGAGGAAGCATTCTAGCTATTTATTCTCAAATTCCCTTGCAAGGAGTAGCGTGTGGTTCCAAGTTCGAACCATGGAGGATGCATTTTGGCCATTTCTTCTTGAATTTCCTTGCAAGGTGAGTTCCTTGCTTCTCCTTGGTCCTTGGTTCGAATCTTGTTGGCTTCACCCCTTGAAATTTTCTTCTTGAATTAATATGGAGAAGTCCCGATAAAGTTAACTTAGTTAACTTAGCTTTGCACCATTTCCTTGCTTTCTTTGGTGCTCAGTTAACTATTTTAACTTAGCTTTGTAGCTTCCTTCTCCTTCCATTCCTTATGAAGCTCAATTTGCTTTCTTAACTTAGCTTCCCTTTCTTCCTCAATGTGGTCATACTTTTCCTTCCCTTTGCCACGCTTTCTCTTTCCTTTGGACACGCTTCTTGCTTCCTTGGGCACATTTCTTATGCCACGTTTTTCTTCTTTTCTTCTTTCTTCACCTACAAGCAATCAAAACAACCAATCAAAGTATCACAAAATTCACAAGGTTTATAAATCAATTAATTATCAATTAAATTTAGCTTAAACCTCATGATTTTGCATCAATTAAATGGTGGTCGTTTGATTTAGAGAAGTCATGCATTTTCACTCCAAATTACTTACTTAGAATGCAAGAAAGTGCATAAAACCTACTAAAATTAAAGAAAAAGGCTAGTGAAACTAGGCTAAGATGACTTGTCATCACAACACCAAACTTAAAACTTGCTTGTCCCCAAGCAAGCACTTAAACATAAGAGAAGATAGAATGAAGTAGATAAGCATGCATGTCCTTATTAGGCAATTAGTTGAATTTTGTTTATGGGGTTTTATGGAGATCAAAAATAGCTCATTTATTACTTGCTGTCAAAATAACTATGCTTCCTTAAGGGTTCACCAAGGTTGCTGCTATGATTCCTTACCCTTTTCCTTAATCCCCTTGTTAGCTTTTTCTGCTTTCTTTTGCATTTCAGAGCTTATTATCTATTAGAGGCTTGGTGTCAAATGTTGCAGTGGCCTTTGGCTTATTTTCACTCAACATTTTTTTTTCACCACAGACACATGGCTCACTTCTTTCTTCCTAGGATCATTGATGCCCAACATCTCTTTGGATTACTAAATGTTTTGTAGCTAGGTTGCTCTTTATTGTGGACTTTCAGTTGACAATCCCAAATCAGTTGATCTAAGTTGCCAAGTTTTAAGATACTCCTTAGAACCTACTTGTCCAAGCATATCCTAGTACACAAACACCACAGGCATATGTCCTAGGGTCCAAGCTATTGGTGTTTAGCCTTATTGTTTGTTTCTTTGCCAACTTTTGGCTTTCCTTCTTTCTTTTTCTTTCTGTTTTGGTTTATTTTTAAGGGGCTTTCATTATTTGAAGGAGCATAGCAGCAAACTAGCTTAAGCTTTAAGAAATAAGTCATTCTGCAACATTTATTCCATGAGCTAATAGTTGAATCAAACACACACCACCACAAATCTTCATTCTAACTTTTGCAACATTGAACAATGACTTTTCTAAATCAAACATCTTTTCTTTTATTCAAACAGCAAGGGAGACAAGACAAGGTATTCTAGTTAATGAGTGACGACAATTATTATGCAGATGACTTTTAGGCAAAAAGGGATGCATGCTACACAAAGAACAATTGGAGGTATATCATGTTTCAGGTATACATCTTCCTTATTTACTTAGAAATTATGAAAGAACTTTACCACCTTCTAGTTGTCTTGTTCCTGGTTATTGCTGGATTCTCCCCTCTTCTTCTTTCTCGTCCAGAGCTTGGTATAGTCCTGAATTTCTTCACTCGGACACCTTCTGTCCCAGACGGGATCTATGAGGCTTGAAAGCCCAACTGCCTCCAATCTTTGATACATCCTGTCCGTATAATGCTGGGTTCTTGCCTTCTGTTGGTCTCTTAAGTCTTGGCACTGCTCAAATGGTTTGATTCGTGAGTTTAGTCCTGGCATGCAGCGGATTAAATACTCCAACTTTGCTTGTGTATCCTCATAATGCTCTATTTGCTGCACTTGTCTAGTTTCTCTGATGGTATGATGAACATTCTTCCACTGATACAAGTTGTGAGTATACTCCCCATATTTAGCTTGGGTCAGGAACATCTTATCATATGACTCTTGAAGTCCTGTTGTTAGTTCCCTTTGTCCCTCAAGAACTTTAGTTTGAAGTTCTTGTTGTTGGGCCATTGATTGTTGCTGCCAGCTATCCAATCTTTCCTCCATTCTGTGTTGCCAGGCTTCATTTTGCTCCCTGTCCTTCGAATATTGTTCCCGGTGCTCTAGATATTGCTCTTGTTGTTGCAGATAGAGTTCCTGTTGTCTTGAATACTGCTCTTGAGCTTTCGCATTCTGCTGTGATATTTCATCAAGAACTTCCTGCAATTGACTCATATCTATGACACCCTGAGCTTGTTCGTTCCTCCTATGTGACCTTCTTCTTCTGTGAGCTCTTTCTTCTTCTTGATCTTCCTCCTCTTCTTTATTAAGGCCTTCTATTTTTCTCTTTGTAATTCCTCTGGTTCCTTTCACCTTTTCTGTATCTTCATCCTCGAAGAGCACTCGAGCCCTGTTACACAATCTCAGGATTGTGCTTGGGTGTCCAAGCCTACCCGATTTAGTTGTGTCTTCAGCCATCTCCTGGATGCTATCTGCTATGAGTTGGGCAAGGTCAATTTCCCAACCATGTAGGATGTAGTATGTCAGGAGAGCTCTCTTGATTATGACTGATGAGGTATTTGCAGTGGGGAGTATTGATACCCTTACCACCCCTTTGCCTCAGGTCTGAGATCAAGTCTCTTCAGACAACTCGGGGCTCCCTGTGAATCTCTTTCCCAGTCTCTTCCTTAAATGAATAATCCCTCCAATATTTCATCAGGATCATTGTCGCCACGCAGTCTGTCTTCATAGCTAAGCTCATCGTAAGTTATGGTTCTCAACTTTAGAGCTCTTGTGATTGATGGTGGGCTAAAGTCCACTTCAACACCTCTGACATAGCTTTTGTACAATGGGCTGTTTTTGTTCTCTTTAACTGCATTGGCGTAGAATTCCCTTATCATCACAGCACTAATATCAGTGAGAGGACGGCACAGAAGATCCCATCTTCTTTCCTTGGTGATTTGTCGCATAATGGGATATTCTCCCTCCTTTAGTTCGAACCCCATTTCAGGGATGACAATCTTTGTTTTCATGAGTCTATTGTATCTTGCTTCATGAAATTGGGATCTGAACCTTTTTGTGTCATAGGATGGAGGTTTTGTCACCATTGGTTCCTTTCCTGGTCTTCTTTTTGATCTTGAAGAGGCCATTGAATATGTGTGTGAATAAGGGATAGTTGGGGGTTGTGTTTGGAGTGATGTTCGGTTTTATTGTGAAGAGAAGAAGGAAATTGTATGCTTTAAGTGAGAATGGTCTGTATGAAAGTGTTCTTTATAATGTGTTGGGGGCTATTTATGGAAATGGTTTTCAAATTTTCCAACAAGATCACAAAAGTGTATTGCCTTCGGTTATGATGATGAATGGTGGGGATTAAGTTGAATAGTATAGATATTCATGAAATGAATGGCCTGCATGTATTGTTGAAGCTTGACAAGGATTCTCTTCCTATTGGTTGCTTGCTTTTTCGGTGTCCAATGGTGCATGCATGCAGATTTTGCTTTCCAAGATTGGCACACCTCTCTAGGCACATGTGATCCTTCTCTTGGCTTGTCATAGCCGTTCCTTCCTCTTGTCTTTTCTTCAAGCCCCTTTTTTTTCTAATTAAATCAAAACAAAATGCTTCAGAACTCATTTAAAGCATGGTGGTCAAATGGTATATGCTTACATTTTATATAATGGTCCTTAGTTGTGAAAGATCAATTGTGTCCCTAAACCAAAGTTTGGTGAACACCAAACTTGTCTCTTGCTCAGTGATTTGAATAAACGCTTGTTGCAATTGATACTTTCACCATAAGTGCCAATTTATTTCTTAGCATAAATTTCTTAGAACTAAACAATGTATGATCCATCTTTGCATGACTTTGATTTTCTGAACAAAAGTTAAATTTTTCTCAAAATTTGTACATATGCAGACACCAAACTTAATGTTTGGTCATATACTTCGCCAAAATGACTAAGCATATGATTTAAGAATGCTTGAAATGTTAACTTTTTGTGTGCTGTCAAGCACACCAAACTTAGAAGTCTGGCATGTATTTCAAAGCAGTATATGTATCTGTCAAGGATGTCTTGACAAGTTCAAAATCATGCTAAAGTGATCATACTTTTATTGAATTTAAAAGCAAGCAGGAATCATAAATCATGGGTTGCCTCCCATGAAGCGCTCATTTATTGTCATTAGCTTGACATTGACTCCCTCTTTTATGGCGGTTGATGACTGTAGTGCCTCAACTTGTCCCCTCTGATCGTGAGCTTCTTCTTTGTTCCTTGGTGCTCTATCTCAGCATGTTCTAGTGATAATATTTTGCTCACAGTATAGTAATCGTTAGCCTGTTGGTCTGTTCCCAGTTGTTGATAGACTAACTGCACTTTGTCACCTTTGGAGAGCCCTTCTGTTGGAATTTTTTTGTTCTTCCAACCCTTTTTTATTCTGTTTTTGTTTTTCTTCCTTCCTTTTGTTGACTCTTCTTCTTTGAAAATAGGCTCCCTTTTGAAATTCCTTTTCTTAGTTGCCAATACTACAATGTTCCCTTGAGCTTCTTCATTACTTTGCACAGTCTCTTTCTCTTTTTGGCCTGCTGTATCATCTATCTCTTGCTTGGGAGGGCAGTTGTTGTTTGTCTTGTTGATTTCCTCCTTCCACTGCAGATTCTCCTTGTCTGTTTCTGTACCATCCTTCTTTTCATTACTGCTCTGTGTTTCTGGTAGCACACTCAGAGTGATACTTTCATTATGCATCCTGAGGGTTAATTCTCCTTGCTCTATGTCTATGATGGCCCTAGCAGTGGCCAAGAACGGTCTTCCCAGTATAATGGAGTTGCCCTCATCCTGATTCGAATCCAAGATCACAAAATCTGTAGGGAAGATGAATCTGTCTACCTTGACTAGAAGGTTCTCAATTATACCTCTAGGGCATATCACCGATTTGTCCACCAATTCTAGAGACATCTGTACTAGTTTTACCTCTTTTATGCCTAGCTTTTTCACTAGAGAGGCAGGCATTAGATTGATACTAGCTCCCAAGTCACACATCGCCTTCTTGATGGTCATACTGCCAATGGCGCAGGGTAGAAAGAAACTCACAGGGTCCTCGAGTTTGGGAGGAAGTCCCTTCTGGATCAGTGCTCTGCATTCCTTAGTGAGCAGTACAGTTTCATTGACTTGCCAACTCCTCTTCTTGTTGATAAGTTCCTTCAAGAACTTTGCGTACAGAGGCATTTGCTCAAGTGCTTTAGCTAAGGGAATATTGATCTCTAACTTCTTGAAGATTTCAAGAAATTTTGGGTAGTGTTGATCCTTAGTCTCCTTGTTGGACCTTTGAGGATATGGCAAGGGAGGAGTGAAGTTCATTCCCTTCCTTTGGTCCTTAGTTGGCTCCTCAACTACTTCCTTTCCCTTTCTTAATTTTTGTGGCTGATCTTCTTTTTTTTGAGCTTGATTCTGAGTTTGTTTGCTTGCTGTTACATCTTCATCATTGGCCTTCTCTTTTTCAGCTTGTTTCTTGTCACTTTCCTTTGGCTTCTTGGTTGCTTCTTCATTTTTCACCAGGACTTTTCCACTCCTTAGTTGAATTGCCTTGCACTCCTCTTTAGGATTAGGAATGGTGTCACTTGGCAGTGAGTTTGATGACCTTTCAATGGTGATTTGCTTGGAGATTTGTCCAATCTGCCTTTCCATATTTTTCATGGAGGCTTCTTGGTTCCTCAATGTCATCTCTTGAGTTTTCATCATTTTTTCCATCAGAAGCTCTAAGTTGTTAATCCTTTGAGATTCTTGTGAGATTGGTTGATTGTGGAGTGTTGAGGGTTGATGGTAAGTGTTTTGATTTGAGGTTTGGTTATTGGATGGGTGATGGTTGGAGTTGGGGTAGTTGTTTTGGGGTTTTCTGTAGGAGTTTTGGTTAGTTTGCTGCTGGTTGTGGTTTTGGTTGTTTCTTGAAGTGTTTTGATTTGAGTTTCTCTGCCATGGTTGTTGATTCTGGTTGTGATTGTCTCCCCACCTAAGATTTGGGTGGTTCTTCCAAGAAGGGTTATAAGTATCACCATAGACTTCATTTGGCCCAGAATTTTGGTTGTGCATGTACTGGACTTGTTCTTGCTGCTGCTCTTCTTGAGTCTCTTCATTTTGCCCCCATGTGGATGATGGTTGGCTTGTATTAACTGCTGCAACTTGGAGGCTATCAATCCTCTTGGCCATTTTCTCAAATTGTTGTTGAATTTGCTGCTGCATCATTTTGTTTTGAGCCAAGATTGAGTCCACTCCTTCCAACTCCATCACTCCTTTCCTTTGTGATGGTTGGCATTGCCTTTGGTGAGCAAAGAAATATTGGTTGTTGGCCACCATATCAATGAGATTTTGGGCTTCCTCTGCTGTTTTCATCAATTGTAAAGAACCTCCTGCTGAATAATCCAAAGCCTCTTGAGATTTCAGTGTCAAACCTTCATAGAAATTCTGCAATCTGTCCCACTCACTGAACATTCCTGGTGGACACTTCCTGATTAGAGCTTTGTATCGTTCCCATGCCTCATACAAGGGTTCAGCATCCATTTGTGTGAATGTTTGCACTTCAGTCTTTAATCTAATAACTCTTTGAGGTGGGTAAAACTTGGCAAGGAACTTGGTTACTAGATCATCCCAATTGTTAATGCTGCCTCTTGGGAAGGATTCCAACCATTGAGTGGCTTTGTCTCTGAGAGAAAATGGAAATAGCAGTAGCTTGTAACTGTCAGGGTACACACCATTGGTTTTGACAGTGTCACAAATCCTCAAGAAGGTGGACAAGTGTTGGTTAGGGTCTTCAAGTGGTCCTCCTCCATAAGAACAATTGTTTTGAACCAAGGTGATGAGTTGTGGTTTTAGTTCAAAATTATTTGCATTAACATTTGGGGTAAGAATGCTACTCCCACAATGTCTAGGATCTGCACTTGTGTAGGAAGCTAAAACTCTTCTCTGTGGTGGATTATTGTTGTTATTGGCTGCTCCTTCAGCTCCATTTGGTGGATTTGTTAAGTGTTCCTCCATATCTTGGAATTCTTCTTCTGACTCCTCTTCTCCAATAATGTTTTTCCCTCTTTCAGCTCTTCTTAATCTTCTGAGGGTTCTTTCGTCTTGCTCACAAAAAGTGGGTATAATTTTCCTTGTACCTGACATACAACCAAAGCATAGAAATCACAACACCAGAGAGCAACAACACTTCAATCCATGGCCGAAGTGAAATGTGAATTGGCTTAAGCAAAAATTCAAACAGTTAGTGTGTTAGTCAAAATGAAAAAGAAAAAAGTGCTTAATCTAGATCTCCACTTCACTTAATCATTGTCAATCTAATCAATCCCCGGCAACGGCGCCAAAAACTTGATGTGTGGAAAACGATCCAACACAAAACTCACCGGCAAGTGTACCGGGTCGCATCAAGTAATAATAACTCACATGAGTGAGGTCGATCCCACAGGGATTGAAGGATTGAGCAATTTTAGTTTAGTGGTTGATTTAGTCAAGCAAATCAAGTATTGGTTGAGTGGTTTGTGCTTTGCAGAAACTAAATTACATGAAATGTAAAAGGAGAGGGGAAATTTGCAATAAACTAAAGAGCAGGAAAATAAAGGAGCTGAATCTTAAAGTGCAAGTAAATTAAATTGCAGAAACTTAGATTGCAAGTAATGTAAATGGCAGAAGCTTAAAGTGCAAGAAACGTAAATTGCTTGAATTGTAGAAGGGATTGGGAGTTGGGATTGCAGAAATTAAACAAGAAAGAAGTAAATTGAAATTAAATAGAAGAGTAGAGAATTGATTGAATTAAACTAGATCTCAACAGAAAAGTAAAAATGCTTTGAGAATTTAAAAACAGAGAAAGCAGTGCTTAATTTGCAGCAAAGTAAAAGAGGTTTAAGATCTCAGGGTGGAAGAGACTAGATAACAAGTCTAGATCTCAAATCCTTCCTTGATCTAACAAGAACAATTGCAAAAGGGAATGAAAAGTAAATTGCAGAAGTGTAGAAGAAGATGCAGTAAACAGCAAATGAAATTCAATTATGCAGAAGAAGTAAACAAGAGATCTCAAGGTGAGATTGAAATAGAAGTTCTTCAATTCTTCACCCAAGATCCAAAGCAAGAAAATAAAAGAGTGCTCAAGCAAGAACCAAGAAGAAGAGAGATCAATTCTCCTTCCAAGTTCTCAGAAATTCCCAACTCAAAACCAAAAGTTCAGAATTAAAATGAAAGCTCAAAAAGGAAAATTCAAAGTAGAATCTAAAAGTGTCAAAAAAAGTCCTAATTACATCAAACTAACTCCTATTTATACACTTTCTATTCTTGGATTTTGGAATTTAGATGGGCTTTTGATTTCGTGAAGAAATGAATTAAATTGGATTTTTAATCCAATTCCTAGCCCAAATTGCACCTCCAGGGGAAAGCTCAGTTGGAAAATCCAACTTAGCTTTCAAGCATGCTCCATCCGTGTCAACTTGGTGCGCCTAGCCTTGTTTGGGTGTCAATTGTCTTAGATCTCAGTTGGAAAATCCAACTTAGCTCTAGACCGTGTCATTATGTGCAAGGCTTCCTTCTTGGTGCGCCAAAATGTGTTGCTGGGCCGTGTCATGATGCCTTGGTATGCTAGGAGTGTGCGCCAAAGTGTGGAGGCTTGGGGGAGAGGCAATGCTCAGTTGGAATTTCCAACTTAGCTTTCCTTGTAGTGCCTTTGCTTGAGACTTCAAGGTCCCAGGTTCAACACTTGGTGGAGGAAGCCTTGGAGCTAATTTCCTTGGTTGAGTGGGTGTTTCTCCCTTGTGTTTCCAAGAGTTCCCAAGTTCAAAACTTGGAGGAAGCATTTAAGCTATTTTTCCTTGATTTTCCTTGCAAGCTTGATGGTACTCCTTCCTTATGTTTCAAAGAATACCCAAGTTCAAGTCCTGGAGGAAGCATTCTAGCTATTTATTCTCAAATTCCCTTGCAAGGAGTAGCGTGTGGTTCCAAGTTCGAACCATGGAGGATGCATTTTGGCCATTTCTTCTTGAATTTCCTTGCAAGGTGAGTTCCTTGCTTCTCCTTGGTCCTTGGTTCGAATCTTGTTGGCTTCACCCCTTGAAATTTTCTTCTTGAATTAATATGGAGAAGTCCCGATAAAGTTAACTTAGTTAACTTAGCTTTGCACCATTTCCTTGCTTTCTTTGGTGCTCAGTTAACTATTTTAACTTAGCTTTGTAGCTTCCTTCTCCTTCCATTCCTTATGAAGCTCAATTTGCTTTCTTAACTTAGCTTCCCTTTCTTCCTCAATGTGGTCATACTTTTCCTTCCCTTTGCCACGCTTTCTCTTTCCTTTGGACACGCTTCTTGCTTCCTTGGGCACATTTCTTATGCCACGTTTTTCTTCTTTTCTTCTTTCTTCACCTACAAGCAATCAAAACAACCAATCAAAGTATCACAAAATTCACAAGGTTTATAAATCAATTAATTATCAATTAAATTTAGCTTAAACCTCATGATTTTGCATCAATTAAATGGTGGTCGTTTGATTTAGAGAAGTCATGCATTTTCACTCCAAATTACTTACTTAGAATGCAAGAAAGTGCATAAAACCTACTAAAATTAAAAAAAAGGCTAGTGAAACTAGGCTAAGATGACTTGTCATCAACAAACACTTCCATTCTACATGCAAACAAGCTTGAATGCGTATCTCTTAGCCTTGTGATCTACGATCAGAGTCTTCGTGGTATAGGCTAGAATTATTGGCGGCCATTCTTGAGATCCGGAAAGTCTAAACCTTGTATGAGGTATTTTGAGTAGGATTTGGGAAGGGATGGCTGTGACGAGCTTCAAACTCGCGAGTGCTGGGCGTAGTGACAGACGCAAAAGGATTACTGAATCCTATTCCAGTATGATCGAGAACCGACAGATGATTAGTCATGCGGTGACAGCGCATTTGGACCATTTACACTGAGAGGACGGGATGTAGCCATTGACAACGGTGATGCCCAACATACAGCTTGCCATGGACAGGAGTATGAAGGATTGGATGAAGGCAGTAGGAAAGCAGAGATTCAGAAGGAACTAAGCATCTCCATACGCTTATCTGAAATTCTCACCAATGAATTACATAAGTATCTCTATCCTATCTTATGTTTTATTTATATTTTAATTATTAAAACTCTATAACCATTTGAATCCACCTAACTGAGATTTACAAGGTGACCATAGCTTGCTTCAAGCCGACAATCTCCGTAGGATCGACCCTTACTCACGTAAGGTTTATTACTTGGACGACCCAGTGCACTTGCTGGTTAGTTGTGCGAAGTTGTGACAAAGAACTAAAATTATGAACGTGCGTACTAAGTTTTTGGCGCCGTTACCAAGGAATGAACGATCACGATTTCGTGCACCAAGTTTTTGGCGCCGTTGCCGGAGATTGTTCGAGTTTAGACAACTGACGATTCATCTTGTTGCTCAGATTAGGTAAATTTCATTTTAATTTTAAGATTTTTGTTTTTATTATTTTTATTTTTTTATTTTCGAAAAAAATTTCAAAAGAAAAATTATTAAATTATTCTATGTTCTTCAGAATTTTTAAGAATGAATTCTAGAATTTTCCACTTATCATGGCAAGAGTCCTTGGACTCTCATCTAATAAGCTGTTATATGCCTGATTTGTATCTGCTGAAGCTTGGCTGGCCATTGGCCATGTCTAGTGTTTTGGACCGAAGCTTTTACTGAAAGCTTGGCTGGCTAGTGAGCCATGTCTAATTCCTGGACCGGAGCTTTAGACTAACATTGAATGATTCTTGGAATTCTCATTAAAAATTTTGAAATCCTTAATTTTCTTTTTCCAATTAATTTTCGAAAAATCCAAAAAAAAAAATAAAATCATAAAACCAAAAATATTTTATGTTTCTTGTTTGAGTCTAGTGGCAATTTTTAAGTTTAGTGTCAATTGCATCTTTTTTAATTTCATTAAAATTTTCGAAAACTCATGCATGGTGTTCTTCATAATCTTCAAGTTGTTCTTGATGATTTGCTTTGTTTGATCTTTGCATTTTTATGTTTTGTGTCTTTTCTTGTTTTTCATATGCATTTTCAATTTGTTAGTGTCTAAAGTTTGAAAATTTCTAAGTTTGGTATCTTGCATGTTTTTCTTTTCTTAAAAATTTTTCAAAAATAAGTTCTTGGTGTTCATCTTGACATTCAAAGTGTTCTTGGTGTTCATCTTGACATTCAAAGTGTTCTTGCATGCATCACGTGTTTTGATTCATAATTTTCATGTTTTGAGTCTTTGGGTTGTTTTTCTCTTTCTTCATTAAAAATTCAAAAATCAAAAAATATCTTTCCCTTATTTTCTCATAAATTTGGGATTGGATCCTCTCCAGTGGAAAAAAAACTGGATGGTATCCAGTGGAAGATCTCACCCTTCATTGCATTCTCTCTCTTATTTATTTCTGGTCCCACTTGTAGAATTAAAGATGGGAGATTACACTTTATTCTCTCTAGTGACAAAAAAAATGGAGAGGATCCATTTCCAATTTTCGAAAATTTGACTTGACTTTTTCAAAACTTTTTAAAATTTAGTTGTTTCTTATGAGTCAAATCAAATTTTCAATTTAAAAATTCTATCTTTTTCAATTCTTTTTTCAAAAATCAAATCTTTTTCATTTTTTCTTTCATAATTTCGAAATTTTCAAAATTTATTTTCAAAATCTTTTTCTTATTTCTATTTCATATTTTCGAAATTAATGCTAACAATTAATGTGATTGATTCAAAAATTTTAAGTTTGTTACTTGCCTAGTAAGAAAGGTTCAATCTTTAAATCTTAAAATCATATCTTTTTGTTTCTTGTTAGTCAAGTACTCAACATTAATTTTCAAAATCAAATCTTTTTAAATTTCTTTTTCAAATCTTTTTCAAAATAAATTTCAATCACATCTTCTTCAAAATAAATTTCAAAATCTTTTCTCAATTTTTATCTTTTCAAAATTGATTTTCAAATCTTTTTCAATAATCTTATCTTTTTGTTTGATTCTTATCTTTTTCAAAACTACCTAACTAATTTTCTCTCTCTAATTTTCAAAAATCACTAACCTCTTTTTCAAAATTTCTTTTCATTAACTAATTATTTTAAATTTTAATCTTAATTTTATTCCTTTTCATATTTTCGAATTTTAACTTTAATTTTAAATTAAAAACAAAAACCAAAATATTCTTATTTTATTTTATTTAATTTTCGAATTCTTCTCTCTCTCTCACCCCCTTCTATTTATATATTTATCTACTAACACTTCTCTTCTACTCAAAAATTTGAACCCACTCTTCTCCTCTGTGTTCAAATTTTTATCTTTTCCTTCTTCTATTCTTCTCTTCTTATACTTACATAAGGAATCTCTATACTGTGACATAGAGGATTCCATATTTTCTTTTGTGTTCTCTTTTTTTCATATGAGCAGGAACAAGGATAAGAACATTCTTGTTGAAGCCGATCCTGAACCTGAAAGGACTCTGAAGAGGAAGCTAAGGGAAGCTAAGGCACAACTCTCTGGAGAAAATCTGATAGAAATTTTCAAAAAAGAAGGAGACATGGCCGAAAATAATAACAATGCAAGGAAGATGCTTGGTGACTTTACTGCAACAAATTCCAATTTACATGGAAGAAGCATCTCAATCCCTGCCATTGGAGCAAACAATTTTGAGCTAAAGCCTCAATTAATTTCTTTGATGCAACAGAACTGTAAGTTTCATGGACTTCCATCAGAAGATCCTTTTCAGTTCTTAACTGAATTCTTACAGATCTGTGATACTGATGTGTGGAAAACGATCCGACACAAAACTCACTGGCAAGTGTACCGGGTCGCATCAAGTAATAAAACTCACGGGAGTGAGGTCGATCCCACAAGGATTGAAGGATTGAGCAACTTTAGTTTAGTGGTTGAATTAGTCAAGCAAACAAGTGTTGATTGTGTGAAATTGTGTTGACAGGAATTAAATTGCATAGAATGTAAAGGGAAGTGGGTGATTTGCAGGAAATTAAAGGGAACAAAAAGAAAAAGAGCTGAATCTTAAAGAACAAGTAATGTAAATTGCAGAAACTTAGATTGTAAGAAATGTAAATGGCTGAATCTTAAAGTGCAAGAAATGTAAATTACTTGAATTATAAAGGGAATTGGGAAGTGGATTTGCAGAAATTAAACAAGGAAAAGTAAAATTCAACAAACAGAAATGTAAAAGATGGATTCAATTAAACCGGATCTCAAAACTAAAAGGAAAATAAGCTTGGTGTAGCAACGAAACAAGGAAATTGAAATTGAAAAATGTAGATCTCAGGACTCAAGAGACTAGATAACCAAGTCTAGATCTCAATGCCTTCCTAGATCCAAATTGAGAGAGCAAATGCCAAATTAAAGAAGAGAGCAATGTAGAAATGTAAATTCAAGTTCAGTTTTCCAAAAGCTGCAGTAAGAAAAACAGAGAGATCTCAAGGTGAGATTGAGACAGAATTTCCTCAATTCTTCAACACCCAAGACTCAAGACAAGTGTAGATGAAATTGAAAAACAAGAAAACTAAGAGGAAGAGAATTCAATTCTCCTTCCCCAAGACTCAGAATCTCCAAACAGCTCAAAACCCAAAAGCTCTCTACTATGAATACTATGAAAATTCTTAAAGAAAACTCTAAAAAGAAAAGCTCCCTTAAAACTTCAAATCCTAAGCTATTTATACACTTTCTTCAAATGATCATTAAGCCTTGAATTGGGCCTTTAGTCTTGATGGAATTGGGTTGATAATAGCCTCCGTTGATTGCTCTTGGTATTGGGAAGAAATCCATTAGTGAACCGGGCCATGAACCATTCACGTTTGAGTCAACGTTTGAGGCAAACGTTGACTCAAACGTCCCTTGTGTGAGGCATTATGCAGATGACCATTTGCTGTCATCCACGTTTGAGCCAACGTTTGAGGTCAAACGTGAGCTCAAACGTGGGTCTTCCCAAGCTCCCTTTTTGGCCAACGTTTGGCCCAACGTTTGAGGCAAACGTTGGCGCAAACGTGGCTCATCTAAACCATCAATCAAGGGTGCTCTTCCATGCTCTTTCTTGCCAAAATGTAGCCAACGTTTGACCTCATGTTTGAGGCAAACGTTGGCTCAAACGTTGCTGTGCCCAGGAGTGCTATTTCTCTTCTTTTTGGCGCCAACGTTTGACCTCACGTTTGAGGTAAACGTTGCCTTCCCCTGCTTCTTCTTCAGCCAACGTTTGCCTCAACGTTTGAGGCAAACGTTGGCGCAAATGTTGGCTCTTCTCCAGGGTGTTCTTCAGCTGCTTCTCACGTTTGAGTTAACGTTTGAGGCAAACGTTAGCTCAAACGTTGATCCCTCTTTTCAAGCCCATTCTTGCAACCTTCTTCCAAGCTTTATTCCACCTATCATCAATCAACAATTGTATCAAAGCTATGCCATAATCATGAGAGTTGTTCTTCTTCTTGTCATATGAGCAATTATGGCACAAAAACTTATGAAAATGCATCAATTTATCCATGGTTGATTGAATCAAAGGAAACATGAAATTCAACCCAATTGGCTTACTTATGGCTTAAGAAAGTGCATAAAACTAAATGAAAACAAAGGAAAAAGACTAGTGAAACTAGGCTAAGATGACGTGTCATCACAAAACCAAACTTAGAACTTGCTTGTCTCCAAGCAAGAACAGAATTATTAAGAAGAAAGAATGAAAACAAAAGAGAATTCTCATGTTAGCAGAGTATTATTGGTAGCTCATGGGGTTTTATGCAGATATGTAACTACTCACTTCTTATTGACAAGTAGGCCTAGAAAGTTTCCTCTAAGCATCAAGCAACACACTGCTATGACCTCTCATTATTCCTTTGTCCTTGTTTACTGAATTTTTTCTTTATAAACTTTAGTTCAGTGTCATGTGTAACAAGCTTTTTTCTTTATTTATGCTTGACACATTATTCACTTTAGACACTTGGCTCACATCCCCTCTTAGAACATTGATGCCCAGCACCTCTTTGGGTTACTAAATGTCTTGTAGCTAGGTTGCTCTTGATAGTGGACTTTCAGTTGATAATCCCGGGTTAGTTAACCCAAGTCACCAAGTGTTGATGCACTCCAAAGAACTTAATAATCCAAGCAGATCCTAGTACAAAGACACCACAGGCATATATTCTAAGGTTCAAGCTATTGGTGTCTAGCTTTGTTTCTTTTTTTTTTCTTCCTTTTGTTCTGTTGCCATTTTTGGCTTTTTCTTTTCTCTTTTTGTTTTTCTTTTCACCCAAGGACTTTTATTTTGTTGAGATTCATAGACAGTGAACTACTTTCTTCTTAAAAAGAGAACAATCTATTCCTTTTATTCACTAATAGTGAGTTGCCACACAATCACACATACATGCCACCACTTACTATTATTTGACTTCTAGCTAACAATGAACCATCTTACTTCATGTTTCAAACATTTCTTTTATTGAATTGAAAAGACTTAGGGGACAAAGCATGCATTAGTTAAGTGAAAGTAAACACACAAGTACACTTAGACTAGCATTCTTATTTCAAGAAAGATAAACACGATGCAAAGATTACTAATTAAAACAACCACTTAAAGATGCAAAGACTTCTTAAACAGATAACGATGCATGCTTCTCTTTTTTTTTTTTTGAGTGATGATCAAGGAGCAAGTCCACCTTTCATTTATCATGCTTTTTCTTCCTTCTTTCATTTGCTTGAGCGCTGGTGTTCCCTGTGTCCATGTCTGTTGTCTGTTGACCCCGCCAGGACCCAGCTCTATTCATCGCCTCCTCTACTCTATCTTCAAGTCTCATAGCCTTGCTTACTTCTATCTCACTTTTCCCTTTGAAGAATTCATCGAAAGTTGGAAATGTTGGATCCATGTTGTGCAGATGCTCTCCAATATAGTTCATTTTGATTTGACTATTTATGTTGTAGTCGGCTTGGACTTCATATCTTGCATCTTGAAGGGTTGTGAACTCTTTGAGAGCCCTCATATTTTCAGCTTGCATTTGTGCCAACTTTCCAAATGATTCGTGAGATTGAAAAGCATGCTCCTCTTGCATCACGAAGAATTTTGACTCAAACTCACTTTGTTTGTTCATCATTCTCAGCTGCCATTCCTCTTGCTCTTGTTGGTGTTTCATGTACTGTGAATGGTATTCCTCTTGCCTTTCTTGAATTCTCATGTACTGTTGTGATAATCTTCCAATTGCTTCCTGCATCTGAGTCATATCCAGAGTGTTATGTGGTGGAATGTGTTGCTGTTCCTCTTCCTCTTGTGGCTCTTCTTCCTTCATTGGTTCATTTCTTTGCCTTCTTCTTGGTAGTCTTCGGCTCTGCTGTGCTTCAGTAACAATCATCATTCTTTCAATGGTTATAGGCATGCCCGGGTTCAACCATGTTGGGTTTGCCTCCTCCATTGGCACTTTTGCTTTCATGCATAAACGCATAATGGTGCTTGGGTAGTGTAGCCACCCTTCGGCCAAGTTCTTCTTTGTTATCCTTTGAATGTCATTTGCAATGATCTCATGAACCTTCACTTATCCTCCCATTATTATGCAATATAACATGATAGCTCTCTTCTTATTGACCTCCGAGTTGTTTACTGTGCCTAAGATTGATCTCTTCAGTAGCTCATACCAACCTTGTGCTTCAGGGGTAAGATCTCCTCTTCTTAAGTATTTGTACTTGTTTTTAGTAGTTCCTACCCACTCCGTGTTGACCACACTAATTTCACTGGCAATTTCATCATAGTTTTGCTCTTCATTTAGCCTTTGATGGTATCCTAGCTTATCAAAATGGGCTGCCCTCAGCTTCAATACTTTCATGATAGTATTTGGGCTAAAATCTACTTCAGTCCCCCGCACATAACTCTTGTAAGTTGGAGCTTGATTCATCTCGATCCTTGGGGTATTAGCATAGAATTCCCATATGATATTCGCATTGATCCTGGTGATTGGTGAAATGAGCTCTTCCCACCTCCTCTTCCTAATCTTGGCTTTCATTCCTTGGCACTCATCGTCCGGCAATAGAAGTGGAACTTCCGGGTATATTTTTTTATCTCTCATCCATCCCCATTGTGTTTGATGATACCATGTTCTGAATTTCCACTGATCAAATTCAGGGGTGCTTTCTGCAACCATAGGCTCCTTTCCTCTCCTTCATTTGGTTCTTGAGGGAGAGGCCATACTTGATCTTTTTGAGGTTAAGGTTGTGTGTGGAAGGTTCAGGGTTTTGGTATACTTTTGGAAGAAGAGATTTGTGAGTTTGAGATTATATGATGAGTAATGATGAAGGGAATGGAGTTTAAATAGTTGGAATGCAGGGAGTGTATGACTTCTTCGTTCATGTGCATGGTTTGAGGGTGGTGCTTTATAATAACTTATTTGAACAATGGAGGATTGGGATGCAATTGGACATCTTACAAATCAACGGTGTGCATGCAAAGTTGAATAAGGACAAAGCTTGCCTCCTTAACGGTTTTCAACGTTCTCTTTCCAAGGGTGTGTAGAATCACCCCTTGAAGCATGTGATGCATCTTTGTCTTCATTCTATGCCCCTCCTTGTCTTGTCCCTTTCATTGAATATTCCTTTGACCACCTAACCATCATCACAAGAAAACAAATATAACTATGTTTAAGTAATGGCAAGAGAGTTTCTAAAAAAAAATATATGTAAACTATCATTTCTTCTGCTCAATTAACCATGACTTCTTTATGCATGGCTACGGACGATACCAAACTTAATGTTTGGTCATATGGTCCAAAATATCACTTCCTCAAACCATTGTTAGACCTCCATGATATTCAAAACTTAAAAGACCATTGACTTTCATGACTTGTTCCCACAATTTGTTTAGTGTGTCCCGTGGGCACACCAAACTTAGAATTCGATCTTATGCTCTTCAATGTCATGAATAGTTGTCAATTTTGTCCACAAAGAGTTGAATTCATATTAGTGTAACAATTATTATTCATATTGAAATATTAAAGACAAGAAAATTAAATCATGGGTTGCCTCCCATGGAGCGCTCGTTTATTGTCACTAGCTTGACATTGATCTTCTTAGGGTGGTTGATGGTTGAAATGTCGCAGCTTATCCCCCCTCACTGTGAGCCTTCTTTGTATTCCTTGGTGCTCAATTTTAATGTGCTCAAGAGAGAGTACTTGGTTAACAGTGTAGTGATCTTTTGCTCCTAGCTGTTGATATACTAATTGCACCTTGTCACCTTCGGAGAATCCTTCAGTTGGGGTTCTTTTATTCCTCCACCCTTTGTTAGCCTTCTTCCTATTTTTCTTCCTTTTTCTTATTAACCTTTCTTCCTTGACAGTACCTTTAGTTGTGGTATTTTTCTTCTTGTTTATCTTCCAAGTTTCTTTTTGAGTACCTTCTTTTCCTTGCATATGTTCATTCTTCTGCTTTACTGAATTGTTGATTGCTTGCCTTGGGAAACAGTCATTGATTACTTGGCTTCTTTCTTCAGAATTTTGTTGTTCTGGAAACACTTTCAGAGTAATGCTTTCCTCATGCATCCTGAGAGTTAGTTCTCCTTGCTCTACATCTATGATGGCTTTGGCGGTAGCTAAAAATGGCCTTCCCAAGATAATCGAATTGTTTCCTTCTTCTTCTGTTTCCAAGATTACAAAATCCGCAGGATAAATGAACTTGTCAACCTTAACTAAAAGGTTTTTGATCGCTCCTTTGGGATGTACTACTGACTGGTCCACCAGTTCCAATGACATCTGTATTGGTTTCACCTTCTCTATGCCAAGCTTTTTCACTAAAGGGGATGGAATCAGATTTATGCTTGCTCCTAAATCGCACATCCCCTTGTTGATAAATAGACTTCCAATGGTGCAAGGTAGGAAGAAACTTCCTGGATCTTCCAACTTGGGAGGGAGTCCTTTTCTGATGAGTGCACTGCATTCTTCAGTGAGAAGTACAGTTTCCTTCTCCAACCAGCTTTTTTCTTGTTAATGAGTTCCTTCAAGAACTTGGTATATAAGGGCATCTGTTCCAATGCTTCAGCCAGGGGAATGTTGATTTCCAGCTTCTTGAAAGTTTCCAGGAATTTGCGGAAGTGTTGATCCTTGGTTTCTTTGTTGAACCTCTGTGGGTATGGCAGCGGAGGAATGAAGGCTTTCTCCTTTTTCTGTGCTTCTTCCTCTCTCTCATGTATATTGGTTGGCTGGTCTTCTTTTCTTTTGGGGTTCTCTATGCTCTTGTTTGGCACCATATCTTGATCATTGGCTTCCTCTGTATTTGTTGGTTTTCTGCTGCTCTCCACTTGTTTCCTTGTAGTGTCATTGTTGTTCATCAATGTTCTCCCACTTCTTAACTGTATTGCCTTGCACTCTTCCTTAGGATTTGGGATTGTATCACTTGGTAGGGAACTTGGTGATCTCTCAACAGAAATCTGCTTGGAGATTTGCCCAATCTGCCTCTCTAGGCTCTTCATGGAGGCTTCATGGTTCTTGGTTGTCATTTCTTGGTGTTTCCATATTTTGTCTATCAAGGTTTCCAAGTTAGTGATTCTTTGAGATTCTGGTGATGCTTGTGGTGGGTTGTGAGATGTGGATGGTGGATGGTAGGTATTTTGGTTGGTGGGTTGGTTATTGGATTGATAATAGTTGGGATTGGGGTAGTTGTTTTGAGGTTTTCTGTAAGGGTTTTGGTTAGTTTGCTGCTGGTTGTGGTTTTGGTTGTTTCTTGAAGTGTTTTGGTTTGAGTTCCTCTGCCATGGTTGTTGGTTCTGGTTGTGATTGTCTCCCCATCTGAGATTTGGGTGGTTCTTCCAGGATGGATTGTAGGTATCACCATAAACTTCATTCTGTCCAGAGTTTTGGTTATACATGTACTGCACTTGCTCCTGTTGTTGCTCTTCTTGGCTTTCTTCATTCTGCACACATACAGTTGATGGGTGGCTTGTGTTCACAGCTGCTACTTGAAGGCTGTCAATCCTTTTGGCCATTTGTTCAAACTGTTGTTGAATTTGTTGTTGCATCATCTTGTTTTGAGCCAAAATGGAATCTACTCCTTCCAGTTCTAGTACCCCCTTTCTCTGTGATGGTTGGCGGGTTCTTTGATGAGCAAAGAAATATTGATTATTGGCCACCATGTCCACAAGATTCTGGGCTTCGTCAGCAGTTTTCATCAGTTGTAATGAACCTCCAGCAGAGTGATCTAATGCCTCTTGAGATTTCAATGTTAGGCCTTCATAGAAATTCTGCAGCACATCCCATTCATTGAACATCTCCGGAGGACACTTTCTGATTAAGGCTTTGTATCTCTCCCATGCTTCATACAAGGATTCGGCATCTAATTGTGTGAATGTATGCACCTTAGTTTTCAGCCTGATGATCCTTTGGGGTGGATAGAATTTGGCTAAAACTTTAGTCACCAAATCATCCCAACTAGTGATACTTCCTTGGGGAAAAGTTTCAAGCCATTGTGCAGCCTTGTCCCTTAATGAGAATGGGAACAACAGAAGCTTGTAAGTTTCAGGATTCACGCCATTGGATTTGACAGTGTCACAAATTCTTAAGAAGGTAGATAAATGCTGGTTGGGATCTTCCAATGGGCTGCCTCCATAGGAACAATTATTTTGGACAAGTGTAATGAGTTGTGGTTTTAGCTCAAAATTGTTTGCATTGACATTGGGAGTTAAGATGCTGCTTCCACAGTGTCTGGGATTTGCAAAAGTGTAGGAGGCCAACACTCTCCTCTGTGGTGGATTGGGATTAGATGGATCTCCTTCCATCTCGTGATATTCTTCCTCAGATTCTTCCTCTCCAACAATACATTTCCCTCTTTCAGCTCTTCTTAATCTCCTGAGAGTCCTCTGGTCAGCTTCGGATAAGATAGGAGCACCTATCCCTGTACCTGACATACAAACAAAACAAGAGAAACACACAACCAGTGATACTTCAATCTATTGCTAGAATGAAGTTTTAGTTAGCTTAAGCAAAAATTCAAACAGTTAGTAGGTTAGTCAAAATTAAAAAAAAAAGTTCTTGATCTAAACTATCACCTCACTTAATCATTGTCAATCTATTTCAATCCCCGGCAACGGCGCCAAAAACTTGATGTGCGGAAAACGATCAGACACAAAACTCACCGGCAAGTGTACCGGGTCGCATCAAGTAATAAAACTCACGGGAGTGAGGTCGATCCCACAAGGATTGAAGGATTGAGCAACTTTAGTTTAGTGGTTGAATTAGTCAAGCAAACAAGTGTTGATTGTGTGAAATTGTGTTGACAGGAATTAAATTGCATAGAATGTAAAGGGAAGTGGGTGATTTGCAGGAAATTAAAGGGAACAAAAAGAAAAAGAGTCGAATCTTAAAGAACAAGTAATGTAAATTGCAGAAACTTAGATTGTAAGAAATGTAAATGGCTGAATCTTAAAGTGCAAGAAATGTAAATTACTTGAATTATAAAGGGAATTGGGAAGTGGATTTGCAGAAATTAAACAAGGAAAAGTAAAATTCAACAAACAGAAATATAAAAGATGGATTCAATTAAACCGGATCTCAAAACTAAAAAGAAAATAAGCTTGGTGTAGCAACGAAATAAGGAAATTGAAATTGAAAAATGTAGATCTCAGGACTCAAGAGACTAGATAACCAAGTCTAGATCTTAATGCCTTCCTAGATCCAAATTGAGAGAGCAAATGCCAAATTAAAGAAGAGAGCAATGTAGAAATGTAAATTCAAGTTCAATTTTCCAAAAGCTGCAGTAAGAAAAACAGAGAGATCTCAAGGTGAGATTGAGACAGAATTTCCTCAATTCTTCAACACCCAAGACTCAAGACAAGTGTAGATGAAATTGAAAAATAAGAAAACTAAGAGGAAGAGAATTCAATTCTCCTTCCCCAAGACTCAGAATCTCCAAACAGCTCAAAACCCAAAAGCTCTCTACTATGAATATTATGAAAATTCTTAAAGAAAACTCTAAAAAGAAAAGCTCCCTTAAAACTTCAAATCCTAAGCTATTTATACACTTTCTTCAAATGATCATTAAGCCTTGAATTGGGCCTTTAGTCTTGATGGAATTGGGTTGATAATAGCCTCCGTTGATTGCTCTTGGTGTTGGGAAGAAATCCATTTGTGAACCAGGCCATGAACCATTCACGTTTGAGTCAACATTTGAGGCAAACGTTGACTCAAACGTCCCTTGTGTGAGGCATTATGCAGATGCCCATTTGCTGTCATCCACGTTTGAGCCAATGTTTGAGGTCAAACGTGAGCTCAAACGTGGGTCTTCCCAAGCTCCCTTTTTGGCCAACGTTTGGCCCAACGTTTAAGGCAAACGTTGGTGCAAACGTGGCTCATCTAAACCATCAATCAAGGGTGCTCTTCCATGCTCTTTCTTGCCAAAATGTAGCCAATGTTTGACCTCACGTTTGAGGCAAACGTTGGCTCAAACGTTGCTGTGCCCAGGAGTGCTATTTCTCTTCTTTTTGGCGCCAACGTTTGACCTCACATTTGAGGAAAACGTTGGCGCAAACGTTGCCTTCCCCTGCTTCTTCTTCAGCCAATGTTTGCCTCAATGTTTGAGGCAAACGTTGGCGCAAATGTTGGCTCTTCTCCAGAGTGTTCTTCAGCCGCTTCTCACGTTTGAGTTAATGTTTGAGGCAAACGTTAGCTCAAATGTTGATCCCTCTTTTCAAGCCCATTCTTGCAACCTTCTTCCAAGCTTTATTCCACCTATCATCAATCAACAATTGTATCAAAGCTATGCCATAATCATGAGAGTTGTTCTTCTTCTTGTCATATGAGCAATTATGGCACAAAAACTCATAAAAATGCATCAATTTATCCATAGTTGATTGAACAAAGGAAACATGAAATTCAACCCAATTGGCTTACTTATGGCTTAAGAAAGTGCATAAAACTAAATGAAAACAAAGGAAAAAGACTAGTGAAACTAGGCTAAGATGACGTGTCATCAGATACTGTTAAGACCAATGGGGTTGATCCTGAGGTCTACAGGCTTATGCTTTTCCCGTTTGCTATAAGAGACAGAGCTAGAATATGGTTGGACTCTCAACCTAAAGACAGCCTGAACTCTTGGGATAAGCTGGTCACGGCTTTCTTAGCCAAGTTCTTTCCTCCTCAAAAGCTTAGCACGCTTAGAGTGGATGTTCAAACCTTCAAACAGAAAGAAGGTGAATCCCTCAATGAAGCTTGGGAGAGATATAAGCAACTGACCAAAAAATGTCCTTCTGACATGCTTTCAGAATGGACCATCCTGGATATATTCTATGATGGTCTGTCTGAATTATCAAAGATGTCATTGGACCATTCTGCAGGTGGATCCATTCACCTAAAGAAAACGCCTGCAGAAGCTCAGGAACTCATTAACATAGTTGCAAATAACCAGTTCATGTACACTTCTGAAAGGAATCCTGTGAGTAATAGGATGCCTCAGAGGAAGGGAGTTCTTGAAATTGATGCTCTGGATGCCATATTGGCTTAGAAAAAAATATTGACTCAGCAAGTGGTGCACGAATTGTGAATCACACTTTTCACAATTCGTACCACTAACCAGCAAGTGCACTGGGTCGTCCAAGTAATACCTTACGTGAGTAAGGGTCGAATCCCATGGAGATTGTTGGTTTGAAGCAATCTCTGGTTATCTTGTAAATCTCAGTTAGGAGGTCAATTATAATTATCAGTGGATTTGCAAATGAACAAGGGAACATAAAATAAATACTTGGTATGTAGTAATGGAGAATATGTTGGAGTTTTGGAGATGCTTTGTCTTCTGAATCTCTGCTTTCTCCCTGTCTTCTTTCTTAACGCACGCAAGGTTCCTCCTATGGCAAGCTGTGTGTTGGTGGATCACCGTTGTCAATGGTTACCATCCGTCCTCTCAGTGAAAAAGGTCCAGGTGCGCTGTCACCGCACGGCTAATCATCTGTCGGTTCTCGATCATGTCAGAATAGGATCTATTGATCCTTTTGCGTCTGTCACTACGCCCAACACTCGTGAGTTTGAAGCTCATCACAGTCATTCAATCCCTGAATCCTACTCAGAATACCACAGACAAGGTTTAGTCTTTCTGGATTCTCAAGAATGCTGCCAATGGATTCTAGCTTATACCACGAAGATTCTGATTAAGGAATCCAAGAGATATTCATTCAATCGAAAGTAAAACGGAGGTGGTTGTCATGCACGCGTTCATAGGTTGAGAATGGTGATGACTGTCACGGATCATCACATCCATCATATTGAAGTGCGAATGAACATCTTAGATAGAAACAAGCGTGTTTGAATAGAAAACAGAAATAGTTGCATTAATTCATCGAAACACAACAGAGTTCCTCACCCCCAACAATGGAGTTTAGAGACTCATGCCGTCAGAGATTACAAAGTTCAGATCTAAAAATGTCAGGAGATGAAAAATAAATCTCTAAAAGTTGTTTAAATACCAAACTAGTAACCTAGGTTTACAGAAAATGAGTAAACTATGATAGATAGTGCAGAAATCCACTTCTGGGGCCCACTTGGTGTGTGCTGGGGCTGAGACTTAAGCTTCTCACGTGCCTGGGCTGTTTTGGGTGTTCAACGCCAGGTTGTAACCTGTTTCTGGCGTTGAACTCCAACTTGTAACTTGTTTCTGGCGCTGGACGCCAGACTACAACATGGAACTGGCGTTGAACGCCAGTTTACATCATCTATTTTTGAGCAAAGTATGAACTATTATATATTGATGGAAAGCCCTGGATGTCTACTTTCCAACGCAATTGAGAGCGCGCCATTTGGAGTTCTGTAGCTCCAGAAAATCCACTTTGAGTGCAGGGAGGTCAGAATCCAACAGCATCAGCAGTCCTTTTTCAGCCTGAATCAGATTTTTGCTCAGCTCCCTCAATTTCAGCCAGAAAATACCTGAAATCACAGAAAAATACGCAAACTCATAGTAAAGTTCAGAAATGTGATTTTTAATTAAAAATAATAAAAATATACTAAAAACCAACTAAATCATACTAAAAACTAAGTAAAAACAATGCCAAAAAGCGTATAAATTATCCGCTCATCACAATACCAAACTTAAATTGTTGCTTGTCCCCAAGCAACTAAAAAAAAAGTAGGATAAAAAGAAGAGAATATACAATGAATTCCAAAAACATCTATGAAGATCAGTGTTAATCAGATGAGCGGGGCTATTAGCTTTTTGCTTCTGAACAGTTTTGGCATCTCACTTTATCCTTTGAAGTTCAGAATGATTGGCATCTATAGGAACTCAGAATTTAGATAGTGTTATTGATTCTCTTAGTTCAGTATGTTGATTCTTAAACACAGCCACTTTATGAGTCTTGGCCGTGGCCCTAAGCACTCTGTTTTCCAGTATTACCATCGGATACATACATGCCACAGACACATAACTGGGTGAATCTTTTCAGATTGTGACTCAGCTTTGCTAAAGTCCCCAATTAGAGGTGAACAGGGTTCTTAAGCACACTCTGTTTTTTGCTTTGGACCTCGACTTTAACCGCTCAGTCTCAAGTTTTCACTTGACACCTTCACGCCACAAGCACATGGTTAGGGACAGCTTGGTTTAGCCGCTAGGATTTTATTCCTTTAGGCCCTCCTATCCACTGATGCTCAAAGCCTTGGATCCTTTTTATTACCCTTGCCTTTTGGTTTTAAGGGCTATTGGCTTTTTGCTCTTGCCTTTTGGTTTAAAGAGCTTTTGGCTTTTTCTGCTTGCTTTTTTTTTTTCTTGCTCTCTTTTTTTTTCGTATTTTTTTTCTGCAAGCTTTGTTCTTCACTGCTTTTTCTTGCTTCAAGAATCATTTTTATGATTTTTCAGATTATCAAATAACATTTCTCCTTTTTCATCATTCTTTCAAGAGCCAACAATTTTAACATTCATAAACAACAAATTCAAAAGACATATACACTGTTCAAGCATTCATTCAGAAAACAAAAAGTATTGCCACCACATCAAAATAATTAAACTATTTTAAAATTCGAAATTCATGTACTTTTTTTTCTTTTTCAGAAAACAATTTTCATTTAAGAAAGGTGATGGATTCATAGGACATTCATATCTTTAAGACATAGACACTTAGGTACTAGTGATCATATAGTAAAGACACAAATATAATTAAACATGAAGCATAGTAAACGAAAAACAGGAAAATAAGAACAAGGAGATTAAGGAATGGGTCCACCTTAATGAGGGTGGCGTCTTCCTCTTCTTGAAGAACCAATGGTGCTCTTGAGCTCCTCTATGTCTCTTCCTTGCCTTTGTTGTTCTTTCCTCATAGATCTTTGATCTGCAGTCAATTGCTCTACCACTGAATTATGGAAAAATAAAAGCAATGATTTTACCACACCAAACTTAGAAGGTTTGCTCATCCTCGAGCAAAAGAAGAAAGAAGTGGAGAAGATGGAGGAGATGGAAGTGTGTGAATGGGTGGGTTTGGGAGGGAAATGGTTTGAATTTGAATGGTGAGGTAGGTGGGGATCATGTGGGGTCCACAGATCCAGTGGGGTCAAGGATTTAGCATCCCTGCTCCAATTAGGCGTACAAAATGCCCTTACTGTGCAATCCTGGCGTTTAACGCCAGACTACTGCCTGTTTCTGGCGTTAAACGCCCAAATGTAGCCTGTTTTTGGCGTTTAACACCAGACTGATGCTTGTTTCTGGCGTTAAACGCCAGCTTGGTGCTTGTTTCTAGCGTTAAACGCCAGACAGATGCTTGTTTCTGGCGTTTAAATGCCAGAATGATCTTCCTCCTGGGTGTGCTGTTTTTCATGCTATTTTTCGTTCTGTTTTTGAATTTCCATTTGTTTTTGTGACTTCACATGATCATCAACCTAAAGAAAACATAAAATAGCCATGGAAAATAAATAGATAATAACATTGGGTTGCCTCCCAACAAGCGCTTCTTTAATGTCAATAGCTTGACAATGAGCTCTCATGGAGCCTCACAGATAATCAGAGCAAGGTTGGGACCTCCCAACACCAAACTTAGAGTTTGAATGTGAGGGTTCAACACCAAACTTAGAGTTTGGTTGTGGCCTCCCAACACCAAACTTAGAGTTTGACTGTGGGGGCTTTGGTTGACTCTGCAGTGAGAGAAGCTTTTCATGCTTCCTCTCTATGGTTACAGAAGGAGAACCTTGTGTCTTATAGTTTGTAATGTCTGCAAACCACAGAGCTTCCTGAATAGCAAACAATTGCTCATCCGGAAAAGTTTCAGAGATCTCAGTAGGAGGGAGGGATGCTCCTACTACTGGTTCTATCCGGGACAGGTGATCAGCTACTTGATTCTCTGTCCATTTTCTATCTCTTATTTCTATATCAAACTCTTACAGAAGCAACACCCATCTTATGAGCCTGGAATTTGAATCTTGCCTTGTGAGTAGATATTTAAGAGCAGCATGGTCAGTGTACACAATCACTTTTGATCCTACTAAGTAAGATCTAAACTTGTCAATGGCATAAACCACTGCAAGTAATTCTTTTTCTGTGGTAGTGTAATTTTTTTGGGCATCATTTAAAACACTGCTAGCATAATAAATGACATGCAGAAGCTTGTTATGCCTCTGTCCCAATACTGCACCAATGGTATGGTCACTGGCATCACACATTAGTTCGAATGGTAATGTTCAGTCTGGTGTAGAAATAACTGGCGTTGTGACCAGCTTAGCTTTCAGGGTCTCAAACGCCTGCAGACACTTTGTGTCAAACACAAATGGCGTGTCAGCAGCTAGCAGATTGCTCAGAGATTTTGCAATTTTTGAAAAATTCTTTATAAACCTCCTATAGAATCCTGCATGCCCCAGAAAGCTTCTGATTGCCTTAACATTGGCAGGTGGTGGTAATTTTTCAATTACTTCAAATTTAGCTTGATCCACCTCTATTCCCTTGTTTAAAATTTTATGCCCAAGGACAATCCCTTCAGTCACCATAAAGTGATATTTTTCCCAGTTTAAAACAAGGTTGGTCTCTTGGCATCTTTTCAGAACAAGTGCTAAATAGTTAAGGCAGGAGCTGAATGAGTCTCCAAATACTGAAAAGTCATCCATGAAGACTTCCAGAAACTTCTCTACCATATCAGAGAAGATAGAGAGCATACACCTCTGAAAGGTTGCAGGTGCATTACACAGACCAAAAGGTATCTTTCTGTAGGCAAACACTCTAGAAGGACATGTGAATGCTGTTTTCTCTTGGTCCTAAGGATCTACTGCAATTTGGTTGTAACCTGAATAGCCAACCAAAAAGCAGTAATATTCATGACCTGCTAGTCTCTCTAGCATCTGGTCTATGAATGGTAAAGGAAAATGATCCTTCCTGGTGGCTGTATTGAGCCTTCTGTAGTCAATACACATACGCCACCCTGTAACTGTTCTTGTAGGAACCAGTTCATTCTTTTCATTATGAACCACTGTCATTCCTCCCTTCTTAGGGACAATATGGACAGGGCTCACCCAGGGGCTATCAGAAATAGAATAGATAATCCCAGCCTCTAGTAACTTAGTGACCTCTTTCTGCACCACCTCCTTCATGGCGGGATTTAGCTGCCTCTGTCATTGAACTACTGGCTTAGCATCATCCTCCAATAGGATCTTGTGCATGCATCTGGCTGGGCTAATGCCCTCAAGATCACTTATGGACCACCCAAGAGCTGTCTTGTGTGTTCTTAGCACCTGAATTAGTGCTTTCTCTTCCTGTGGCCCTAAAGCATAGCTTATAATTACAGGAAAAGTGTCACCTTCTCCCATAAATGCATATTTCAGGGATGGTGGTAGTGGTTTGAGCTTGGGTTTAGGAGGTTTCTCCTCTTCCTGAGGATTTTTCAGAGGTTCTTTTATTTCCTCTGGTTCCTCCAGATCAGGCTGAACATCTTTAAAAATGTCCTCTAGCTCTGATTCGAGACTCTCAGTCATATGGACCTCTTCCACCAGGGAGTCAATAATATCAACGCCCAGGCAGTCATCTGATGTGTCTGGATGTTGCATAGCTTTGACAACATTCAACTTAAACTCATCCTCATTGACTCTCAGGGTTATCTCCCATTTTTGGACGTCAATGAGGGTTCGTCCAGTTGCTAGGAATGGTCTTCTTAGAATGAGAGTTGCACTCTTGTGCTCCTCCATTTTCAGCACTACAAAGTCAGTAGGGAAGGCAAATGGCCCAACCTTGACAATCATGTCCTCAATTATGCCTGATGGATATTTAATGGAGCCATCAGCAAGTTGAAGACAGATCCGGGTTGGTTTGACCTCTTCAGTCAAGCCAAGCTTTCTGATAGTAGATGCAGGGATTAGGTTGATGCTTGCCCCAAGATCACATAGAGCTGTCTTGGTGCAGTTACCCTCTAATATGCATGGTATCATAAAGCTCCCGGGATCTTTAAGCTTTTCTGGGAAGCTTTTCAGAATGACTACACTGCATTCTTCAGTGAGGAGAACTCTTTCAGTTTCTCTCCAATCCTTCTTATGACTCAAGATATCTTTCATGAACTTGGCATAAGAGGGTATTTGCTCAAGTGCCTCTACAAACGGAATCTTTATTTCAAGAGTCCTGAGATAGTCTGTAAAGCGGGAAAATTGCTTATCCTGCTCGTCTTTGCAGAGTTTTTGAGGATAAGGCATCTTGGCTTTGTATTCCTCAACCTTAGTTGCTGCAGGTTTATTTCCTACAGAGGTAGGTTGAGAAGTCTTCTTGAGGGATTTATTATCAGCACTTGCAGGTGTCTGATCCCTCACTGGCATTTGAAAGCCAGGGTTGGAAGCTGGAGTGGCGTTAGACGCCAACTCCTCATCTGTTCCTAGCGTCTGAATACCAGAACTGTGCTTCCTTTGGGCGTTCAACGCCATTTCCTTGCTTGTTTCTGGCGTTGAACGCCAGTCCTGAGCATGGTTTGGGCGTTCAACGCCAGCCTTCCACCCAATTTCTGGCGTTTTAGCGCCAGAATTATTTTTCCCCGGGCTCTTACTGTCCTCAGATGGAATTTGGGTAGTTTGCTCATTTCTTGGCTTCCTGCTGCCTTGAGGTGGGGTATTTAATGTTTTCCCACTTCTTAATTGAACTGCTTGGCATTCTACTGTTATTTGTTTTGACAGCTGCTGCTTTGTTTGCTTTAATTGTTCTTTCATATTTATATTAGCCATCCTTGTCTCTTGTAGTCTCTCCTTGAATTCGGCTAACTGTTTTGTTAGAAAATCCAATTGCTGATTGAATTCAGTAGCTTGTTTAGCAGGACTGAGTTTAGTAGTCACTATTTTAGCCTCTTCTTTCATGGAAGGTTCGCTGCTTAAGTACAGATGCTAATTTCTGGCAACTGTAACAATGAGCTCTTGAGCTTCTTCAATTGTCTTCCTCATGTGGATATATCCACCAGCTGAGTAGTCTAGAGACATCTGAGCTCTTTCTGTAAGCCCATAATAGAAGATGTCTAGCTGAACCCACTCTGAAAATATCTCAGAGGGGCATTTTCTTAGCATCTCTCTGTATCTCTCCCAGGCATCATAAAGAGATTCATTATCTCCTTGTTTAAAGCCTTGGATGTCCAGCCTTAGCTGTGTCATCCGTTTTGGAGGAAAGTATTGATTCAGGAATTTTTCTGTCAGCTGTTTCCATGTCTTTATGCTAGCCTTAGGTTGGTTATTTAACCACCTCTTAGCTTGGTCTTTTACAGCAAATGGGAACAGTAATAATCTGTAGACATCCTGATCTACTTCCTTATCATGTACTGTGCCAGCAATTTGTAAAAACTGTGCCAGAAACTCTGTAGGTTCTTCCTGTGGAAGACCGGAATACTGGCAACTTTGCTGCACCATGATAATGAGCTGAGGATTCAACTCAAAGCTACTGACTCCAATGGAGGGTATACTGATACTACTCCCATATGAAGCAGTGGTGGGGTTAGCATATGACCCCAGAGTCCTTCTAAACTGTTCATTTCCACTTAGATCCATGATGGAGAAAGGGAGATGATGTAAAATAGAGAAAAAATATTTTTATTTATTTATTTATTTATTTATTTCAAAAATAAAATAAATTAAAATAAAATAAATAAAAATGGGTGAAGATTTTCAAAAAATGGAGAGAGAGAAAGAAAAAAAAATTGGTTAGGAAGTTTTGAAAAAGATATGATTGAAAGGATTTGATTGGAAAAGATATGATTTGAAAAAGATATGATTTTTGAAATTTTAAAACTAAGATAAGATGAAACAAAAAGTTTTTAAAATAAAAATCTGAATTTTTAAGGGAAAATTTCGAAAATTCCTTAAAATAAAGAGAAAAGATATTTTTGAATTTAATGATGAAAGAGAAAAACACACAAAAGACACAAGACTTAAAATTTTTAGATCTAATGCTCCTTGTTTTCGAAAATTTTGGAGGAAAAACACCAAGGAACACCAAACTTAAAAATTTTAAGATCTAAACACAAAGAAGACTCAAGAACACTTTGAAGATTCACAAGAACAACAAGAACAACAGAAAGAACACTAAACTTAAAATTTTTAGAAAACTTCAATAAAAATTTCGAAAATTATAAAAAGATTAACAAGAAAACACCAAACTTAAAGTTTGGCACCAGATTCAATCAAAGAAAAATTATTTTTGAAAAAGATTTTAAAAAGAAGATACCCAATCACCAAGAACATAAACCAACGCTCTAGCCAATTGAGCAGTAAATGTAACACTTGTTTTAAAGAGGTATTTTTAATAACTAAAAATAAATTTTTTGAAAACTAATGTTTTGAGAAAGCACATGTAAAACAAGAAAAGACACAGAACAAGAAAAACCAAAGATTAAACAAGAAGAATAAACAAGAACAACTTGAAGATCAAGGAAGAATAAAGAACACAAATTCGAAAATTTAAGAGAAAAAGATAAGAATGCAGTTGACACCAAACTTAAAACATGACACTAAACTCACAAAAAAAATTAAAAATAAATAAAGAAAAATAATATTTTTGAAGAATTTTTTTTTTTGAAAATAAACTAAAGGACTCAGATTTGATGACTCTATAGCAACAAAATAAATTATTCCTAATCTAAGCAACAAAATAAACCTTTAGTTGTTCAAACTCGAACAATCCCCGGCAACGGCGCCAAAAACTTGGTGCACGAATTGTGAATCACACTTTTCACAATTCGTACCACTAACCAGCAAGTGCACTGGGTCGTCCAAGTAATACCTTACGTGAGTAAGGGTCGAATCCCACGGAGATTGTTGGTTTGAAGCAATCTCTGGTTATCTTGTAAATCTCAGTTAGGAGGTCAATTATAATTATCAGTTGACTTGCAAATGAACAAGGGAACATAAAATAAATACTTGGTATGCAGTAATGGAGAATATATTGGAGTTTTGGAGATGCTTTGTCTTCTGAATCTCTGCTTTCTCCCTGTCTTCTTTCTTCACGCACGCAAGGTTCCTCCTATGGCAAGCTGTGTGTTGGTGGATCACCGTTATCAATGGTTCCCATCCGTCCTCTCAGTGAAAAAGGTCCAGGTGCGCTGTCACCGCACGGCTAATCATTTGTCGATTCTCGATCATGCCAGAATAGGATCCATTGATCCTTTTGCGTCTGTCACTACGCCCAACACTCGCGAGTTTGAAGCTCGTCACAGTCATTCAATCCCTGAATCCTATTCGGAATACCACAGACAAGGTTTAGACTTTCCGGATTCTCAAGAATGCTGCCAATGGATTCTAGCTTATACCACGAAGATTCTGATTAAGGAATCCAAGAGATATTCATTCAATCGAAAGTAGAACGGAGGTGGTTGTCAGGCACGCGTTCATAGGTTGAGAATGGTGATGACTGTCACGGATCATCACATCCATCATATTGAAGTGCGAATGAACATCTTAGATAGAAACAAGCGTGTTTGAATAGAAAACAGAAATAGTTGCATTAATTCATCGAAACACAGCAGAGCTCCTCACCCCCAACAATGGAGTTTAGAGACTCATGCCGTCAGAGATTACAAAGTTCAGATCTAAAAATGTCATGAGATGAAAAATAAATCTCTAAAAGTTGTTTAAATACTAAACTAGTAACCTAGGTTTACAGAAAATGAGTAAACTATGATAGATAGTGCAGAAATCCACTTATGGGGCCCACTTGGTGTGTGCTGGGGCTGAGACTTAAGCTTCTCACATGCCTGGGCTGTTTTGGGCGTTCAATGCCAGGTTGTAACCTGTTTCTGGCGTTGAACTCCAACTTGTAACTTGTTTCTGGCGCTGGACGCCAGAGTGCAACATGGAACTGGCATTGAACGCCAGTTTACATCATTTATCCTTGAGCAAAGTATGAACTATTATATATTGTTGGAAAGCCCTGGATGTCTACTTTCCAACGCAATTGAGAGCGTACCATTTGGAGTTCTGTAGCTCCAGAAAATCTACTTTGAGTGCAGGGAGGTCAGAATCCAACAGCATCAGCAGTCCTTTTTCAGCCTGAATCAGATTTTTGCTCAGCTCCCACAATTTCAGCCAGAAAATACCTGAAATCATAGAAAAATACACAAACTCATAGTAAAGTCTAGAAATGTAATTTTTAATTAAAAATAATAAAAATATACTAAAAACCAACTAAATCATACTAAAAACTAAGTAAAAACAATGCCAAAAAGCGTATAAATTATCCGCTCATCAGCAAGTCAATATGATTTCTCAGAGTCTGAATGGATTGCATGCTACATCCAACAGTACTAAAGAGGCATCTTCTGAAGAAGAAGCTTATGATCCTGAGAACCCTGCAATAGCAGAGGTGAATTACATGGGTGAACCCTATGGAAACACCTATAATCCCTCATAGAGAAATCATCCAAATTTCTCATGGAAGGATCAACAAAAGTCTTAACAAGGCTTTAATAATGGTGGAAGAAACAGGTTTAGCAATAGCAAGCCTTTTCCATCATCCACTCAGCAACAGATAGAGAATTCTGAGCAGAATCCATCTAGCTTAGCAAATATAGTCTCTGATCTATCTAAGGCCACTTTAAGTTTCATGAATGAAATAAGGTCCTCCATTAGAAATTTGGAGGCACAAGTGGGTCAGCTGAGTAAAAGAGTCATTGAAACCCCTCCTAGTACTCTCCCAAGCAATACAGAAGAGAATCCAAAAAGAGAGTGCAAGGCCATTACCTTACTTGGTGTGGCCGAACCCAGAGAGGAGGAGAAGGACGTGAATCCTAGTGAGGAAGACCTCCTGGGACGTTCACTGACCAATAAGGAGTTTCCCTTTGAGGAACCAAAGGAATCTGAGGCTCATCTAGAGACCATAGAGATTCCATTGAACCTCCTTTTACCATTCATGAGCTCTGATGACTATTCATCTTCTGAAGACCAAGTTGCTCAGTATTTAGGAGCAATCATGAAGATGAATGCCAAATTATTTGGTAATGAGACTTGGGAGGATGAACCTCCATTACTCATCAAGGAACTAAATGCCTTGGTTCAGCAAACTTTACCTCAAAAGAAACAGGATCCTGGTAAATTCCTAATTCCCTGTGACATAGGTACCATGACCTTTGAGAATGCTCTGTGTGACCTGGGGTCAAGCATAAACTCAATGCCACTCTCTATAATAAAGAAACTAGGAATCTTTGAGGTACAGGCTACTAAATTCTCATTAGAGATGGCAGACAACTCAAGAAAACAGGCTTATGGACTAGTAGAGGACGTGTTAGTAAAGGTTGAAGGCCTTTACATCCCTGCTGACTTCATAATTCTGGACACTGGGAAGGATGAGGATGAATCCATCATCCTTGGAAGACCCTTCCTAGCCACAGCAAAAGCTGTGATTGATGTGGACAGAGGAGAGTTGGTCCTTTAACTGAATAAGGACTACCTTGTATTTAAGACTCAAGGGTCTCCTTCTGTAACCATGGAGAGGAATCATGAAAAGCTTCTCTCACTGCAGAGTCAACCAAAGCCCCCACAGTCAAACTCTAAGCTTGGTGTTGGGAGGCCATAGCCAAACTCTAAGTTTGGTGTTGAGAGGCCACAACCAAACTCTAAGTTTGGTGTTAAGAGGCCTCAACATTGCTCTGATTTTCTGTGAGGCTCCACGAAAGCTCACTGTCAAGCTATTGACATTAAAAAGGTGCTTGTTGGGAGGCAACCCAATATTATTTAATTATATTTAATTATTTTCCATTTCTATTTTATGTTTTCTTTAGGTTGATGATCATGTGAAGTCATAAAAACTACTGAAGAATAAAAAACAGAATGAAAAATAGCATTAAAAATAGCTCACCCTGGAGGAAGAAACTTACTGGCGTTTAAACGCTAGTAAGAAGCATCAAGCTGGCGTTTAACGCCAGGAAGAAGCATCAAGCTGGCGTTAAACGCCAGAAACAAGCCCCAGTTTGGCGTTTAACGCCAGAACAGAGCATGAGATTGGCATTAAACGCCTAAAACAAGCAGCAAGCTGGCGTTTAATGCCTAAATGGAGCAATGATGCTAAGTCCTTGACCCCTCTGGATCTGTGGACCCCACAGGATCCCCACCTACCCCACCTCTTCTTCTCTCTCTCTCTCCCCCACCTTTCCATAATACTCTTCCCTAAAAAAAAAACCTCCACAATCACCTCCATTACTCCTCCAAAACCATCATACAACCCACCTACACCCACCCACTCAAATTAAAACCATTCACACACCTCCATCTCCTCTATTTTCTTCTTCTTCTACTCCTTTCTTTCTTCTTTTGCTCGAGGACGAGCAAACCTTCTAAGTTTGGTGTGGTAAAAGCATTGTTTTTTGTTTTTCCATGACCATTTTTGGCACCTAAGGCCAGAGAAACCTCTAGAAAGAGGAAAGGAAAGGCAAAAGCTTCCACCTCTGAGTCATGGGAGATGGAGATGGAGCAAACAAGAGAGGCCACTCATGGACCTCAACAAGAGCATGAGGAAATTCCTCACCATGAAATCCCTGAGATGCCTCAAGGGATGTACTTTCCTCCACAAAACTATTGGGAGCAAATCAATACCTCCCTAGGAGAATTAAGTTCCAACATGGGACAACTAAGGATGGAACACCAAGAGCACTCCATCATTCTCCATGAGATTAGAGAAGATCAAAGAGCTATGAGGGAGGAGCAACAAAGACAAGGAAGAGACATAGAGGAGCTCAAGAGCACCATTGGTTCTTCAAGAAGAGGAAGACGCCACCCTCACTAAGGTGGACCCTTTCCTTAATCTCCTTGTTCTTATTTTCCTGTTTTTTGGTTTTTGAGCCTTATGTTTTATTTATGTCTGTGTCTTTACTACATGATCATTAGTGTTTAAGTGTCTATGAATCCATCACCTTTCTTAAATGAAAAATGCTTTAATTACAAAAGAACAAGAAGTACATGAATTTCGAATTCATCCTTGAAATTAGTTTAATTATTTTGATGTGGTGACAATACTTTTTGTTTTCTGAATGAATGCTTGAACAGTGCATATGTCTTTTGAATTTGTTGTTTATGAATGTTAAAATTGTTGGCTCTTGAAGAATGATGAAAAAGGAGAAATGTTATTTGATAATCTAAAAAATCATAAAATTGATTCTTGAAGCAAGAAAAAGCAGTGAATACAAAAGCTTGCGAAAAAAAAAGAAAAGAAAATTGGCGAAAAAGAAAAAGAAAAAGAAAAAGCAAGCAGAAAAAGCCAAGAGCTCTTTAAACCAAAAGGCAAGAGCAAAAAGCCAGTAACCCTTTAAACCAAAAGGCAAGGGTAATAAAAAGGATCCAAGGCTTTGAGCATCATTGGATAGGAGGGCCCAAAGGAATGAAATCCTGGCCTAAGCGGCTAAACCAAGCTGTCCCAAACCATGTGCTTGTGGCGTGAAGGTGTCAAGCCAAAAGCTTGAGACTGAGCGGTTAAAGTCAAGGTCCAAAGAAAAAAAAAAGAGTGTGCTTAAGAACCCTGGACACCTCTAACTGGGGACTCTAGCAAAGCTGAGTCACAATCTAAAAAGGTTCACCCAGTTATGTGTCTGTGGCATTTATGTATCCGGTGGTAATACTGGAAAACAAAGTGCTTAGGGCCACGGCCAAGACTCATAAAGTAGCTGTGTTCAAGAATCAACATACTGAACTAGGAGAATCAATAACACTATCTAAATTTTAAGTTCCTATAGATGCCAATCATTCTGAACTTCAATGGATAAAGTGAAATGCCAAAACTATTCAAAGGCAAAAAGCTACTAGTCCCGCTCATCTAATTGGAGCTAAGTTTCATTGATATTTTGGAATTTATAGTATATTCTCTTCTTTTTATCCTATTTGATTTTCAGTTGTTTGGGGACAAGCAACAATTTAAGTTTGGTGTTGTGATGAGCGGATAATTTATACGCTTTTTGGCATTGTTTTTACATAGTTTTTAGTATGATTTAGTTAGTTTTTAGTATATTTTTATTAGTTTTTAAATAAAAATCACATTTTTGGACTTTACTATGAGTTTTTGTGTTTTTCTATGATTTTAGGTATTTTTTGGCTGAAATTGAGGGACTTGAGCAAAAATCAGATTCAGAGGCTGAAGAAGGACTGCAGATGCTGTTGTATTCTGACCTCCCTACACTCAAAGTGGACTTTCTGGAGCTACAGAAGTCCAAATGGCGCACGTTTAATTGCGTTGGAAAGTATACATTCAAGGCTTTCCAGAAATATATAATAGTCCATACTTTGCCCGAGTTTAGACGACGCAAACTGGTGTTCAACTCCAACTCTCTGCCCTATTCTAGAGTTAAACGCCAGAAACAAGTTGCAAAGCAGAGTTAAACGCCAAAAATAGGTTACAAACTGGCGTTTAACTCCAAGAAAGACCTCTACATGTGAAAGCTTCAATGCTCAGCCCAAGCACACACAAAATGGGCCCGGAAGTGGATTTCTGCATCATTTACTTATCTCTGTAAACCCTAGTAACTAGTTTAGTATAAATAGAACTTTTTACTATTGTTTTTACATCTTCGAATCTTTAGATCATTTTATACACATTTAGGAGGCTGGCCATTCGGCCATCCCTGAACCTTCATCACTTATGAATTTTCAACGGTAGAGTTTCTACACACCCTAGATTAAGGTGTGGAGCTCTGCTGTTCCTCATGAATTAATGTAAAGTACTATTGTTTTTCTATTCAATTCAAGCCTATTTCTTCTCTAAGATATACATTTGCACACAAGAACATGATGAATGTGATGATTATGTGACGCTCATCATCATTCTCACTTATGAACGCGTGCCTGACAAACACTTCCGTTCTATATGCAAACAAGCTTGAATGCATATCTCTTAGCCTCCTTATCTATGATCAGAGTCTTCGTGGTATATGCTAGAATTATTGGTGGCCATTATTGAGATCCGGAAAGTCTAAACCTTGTCTGTGGTATTCCGAGTAGGATCTGGGAAGGGATGGCTGTGACGAGCTTCAAACTCGCGAGTGCTGGGCATAGTGACAGACGCAAAAGGATTACTGAATCTTATTCCAATATGATCGAGAACCGACAGATGATTAGCCGTGCGGTGACAGCGCATTTGGACCATTTTCACTGAGAGGACGGGATATAGCCATTGACAACGGTGATGCCCAACATACAGCTTGCCATGGACAGGAGTATGAAGGATTGGATGAAGGCAGTAGGAAAGCAGAGATTCAGAAGGAACTAAGCATCTCCATACGCTTATCTGAAATTCTCACCAATGAATTACATAAGTATCTCTATCCTATCTTACGTTTTATTTATATTTTAATTATTAAAACTCTATAACCATTTGAATCCGCCTGACTGAGATTTACAAGGTGACCATAGCTTGCTTCAAGCCGACAATCTCCGTGGGATCGACCCTTACTCACGTAAGGTTTATTACTTGGATGACCCAGTGCACTTGCTGGTTAGTTGTGCGAAGTTATGACAAAGAACTAAAATTATGAACGTGCGTACTAAGTTTTTGGTGCCGTTACCAAGGAATGAACGATCACGATTTCGTGCACCATGCGCAAAGCACACCAGCTGCACGATTTCATCACAACTTTCTGTTCGTTGGATGGCATAGCAAAATTGGGAATTGACGCCCATGCGTGGCCTACGTGCACGTGTGGGTTGCCCCCCCCCCCTTTTTTATGCAGAATGCAGATGATTATGTAGAAATTATAAATGAAAGACTTGTGAAAAATAAAATAAAACTAGGAATAAAAAGGAACGATCATACCATGGTGGGTTGTCTCCCACCTAGCACTTTTAGTTAATGTCCTTAAGTTGGACATTTGGTGAGCTCCTTGTCATGGTGGCTTGTGCTTGAACTCATCCTGAAACTTCCACCAACGCTTGGACTTCCAACAATCTCTATCAATTCCCCAAGCTTTGATGGAGTTTTTCACAAGCTTTGAGCTCCCAAAGTTGATCCTCTTGTATGCCCGGATCCCAAATCTTGTTTCTATACCCGTCTTCTTGTTGATCATCATTTTTCCACTTGGGTGGTGAGCAATTAGAATTCTCACTGAGACATCCAAACAGCCTCCTAGACCTATTCAATCGAGCTCTACACCAATCCTTGCACTTCAACTTTGAGTATGCAACCGTATTGAACCTTGCATGATAACTCTTACCACTAACCATCTCTCTCTTACTCTTATAGCCACAAAGAGCTCTAAGTTGCCCATCCCTCTCAAGCAAAGCATATTCAAGTGGGCTAATTAAGCTTAGAGATGAAAGATTTACCCACTTGAATGAAGGAATGGATGGTGATGGCTTTGGGGGAGAGGTCTCCAACAACTTTGGCAAGGTGATTTCCAGCTCTATTCCCTTGAGCTCTTCCTTGACAACTTCCACCTCTTTACAAGCTTCTTCAATTTCAACCTCTTCCTCTTGGTAGCTTTCTTCCAATTCAATCTCTTCTTCATTACTTACCAAAGGCATGGGAGGTTCTGCTTCTTCTTCTTTAATCTCTATCTCTTGATCAACCTCTGCAAAGTCTTCAACCATGATATCCCTCGGAGGTTGTACACTGAACAAACTAGATTTGATGTCAATAAAGAAATTTTTATAAAAATATAATCGCGTTGCAAGTATAGCTTCTAAACCAACAGAGAATCCTTTCGTACAAAAATTTGGTTGTCACAAGTAACAAAACCCAATAAAATTTATAACCGAAGTATTTAAACCTCGGGTCGTCTTCTCAAGGAATTACAGGGAAGTTTGATTTATTATTGGTTATGGAAAAAGCTTGTTTTTGGGTTTTTGAAATCAGAGAACAAGTAATTTAAATGGCAAGAAAAATAAATTAATAATTATAAAGTAAACTCTTGGCAATGTATGAGAACTAGAAATCCTATCCTAGTTATCCTTATCAGGTGTGATAAAAATTGTTTATCGCTCCTACTTAGTTAACCCTTACTAAATAAAGGAAAGTCAAGTGGACTAATTAATTTGATCCTTAAGTCCTAGTCAACTCCTGTGGAAAGACTAGCTTTAGAGCGATCCAAATCAATCAGCGAGAATTCCAATTTTCAATCAACTGCTAAGTTTGATAACTCAAGTGTTACCAATTACTTAACCAAAGCCAAAAGGGGAAAATAAATCTAAATTAAAATGAAAGCATCATTAATAGAATAAAACAATCATTAATCTGAAATACCTCAAATTGCATTTAAACATAAATTTAAATCCCAACATGGAAAGGTTCATAAGCCAAATTGAAAAGATAAATAACAATTAAAGTAATAGAATAAATAAAAGTAGAAAATAAATTGAAGGAACATTGAACCTGGCATTGAAGTAGTAAGCATAAAATAAAATAAAAGGAATCCTAATCCTAAAACTTGAGAGAGAAGAGAGAGCCTCTCTCTCTAAAGCTACATCTAAAACCTAAAATTGTGTATATTGAATGTTACAAACGTCTCTCCTCCTTTGATTCCTCCATTCTCTGGCTTATATTCTGTGTTTCTGGCTTGGATTTGGGTCGAAAAAGGTTCAGAAATCACTGGGGGCATTTCTGCAGATTCCTGTACGTGGCATCCGTCACGCGTGCGCGTGGGTCACGCGTTCGCGTGGTTTGGTGTTTTTTCTTGTCACGCATACGCGTCAGTCACGCGTCCGCGTCAATTGCGTTCTGCTCAAGGCATGCGTCCGCGTCAGTCACGCATTTGCGTCAGTGCCATTTCGCGCTAGGCACGCGTTCGTGTCATCCATGCATTCGCGTCGCTGCCTTTTCTTCAAAACTCCATTTTTGTGCTTTCCTTCCATTTTTGTATGTTTCCTTTCTGTCCTTTAAGCCATTCCTGCCCTATGAGACCTGAAAATACTTAACACACAAATGAGACATCGAATGGTAATGAAGGATAATTAAATTTGATATTTTTAAAGCATAGGAAACATGTTTTTTACACTTATCACATAATAAGGAAGGGAAAGTAAAACCATACAATTCATATGAATAAGTGGGTGAAGAATTGATAAAAACAATTAATTTGAGCACAAGATGAATCATAAAATAGGGGTTTATCAACCTCCCCACACTTAAACAATAGCATGTCCTCATGCTTAATCCAAGAGAAAGAGTAAAGGTGGAATGGTGGAATCGTAGAATGCATGAAATGCAACCTATCTATGTGAATACAACTACATGCAAAATGTTTCTACCTACTTGGTTAAAAGTAAATAAATCTTTCAAGAACAAATATGAACTAGATCTCACTAATTCAAATCACAAAATAAAGTATAAGTAAGCTTGCAGAAGAAAATAGCCCATGAAAGTCGGGAACAAAGAATCGAGCCTCGAACCTTCATTGGAAGTGTATACACTCTAATCACTCATGTGTTTAAGGTTCGATTCTCTCAATTCTCTACTAACCTTGCATTCTAAGGCTTGCTCTTCATCTAACAATCAACAAAAATTTAATGTACAGATACACATATCAAGAGGTCTTTTAAGTGTTGTAATGGGGTTAGGGTCAAGGTAAGATTGTATTTGGCCAAGTGGACTAAAATCTGAATCCTTATTTAACTTAAACTTTCCACCTAACTTAGACAATCCATGTAATCATAATACCACATCTAACTATCCATTAACCTTGTTTTCCACATATTCATGCATCCTAATTTCGAGTACAGTACATATGCATTGCTTTCACCATTTATTTTGGGGCATTTTGTCCCCTTTTTGTTATTTGCTCTTTTCTTTTCTTTTTCTCCTTTATATATATATATATAATTTTTTTTCTTTTTTTTTCTCAATGCATATGATTAAATTATTGAATGCATGAACATTTCCTAAACATTTCTTTCACATTTCCATAAAGATATACAACACCCAATTCTTAAACCAAATATTGGCAAACCCAATTTCCTCACACTTAATTCGTGAGCACTGTCACTAGTCTAAGCTAACCAAAGATTCAAATTAAGGACATTATTATTTTCCTCTTAAAGTTAATGATGTGCTAAAGTAAAGAATAAAAGGGGTAAAATAGGCTCAAATTGGTTTGCAAAGGATAATGAAAGGGTAAGGTCATATGGGTATGTAAGCTCAGTGAAACAAAGGCCTCAATCATATAAGTGTATGCATACATCAAACCATGGAAATATAGAATTAAGCAAGACAAAGATCACAATTTTAGAGAGAAAAACACACACCAAAAATAAAATATTGGTTGATAAAATGCAACCAATCAAGTAGGCTCAAAATCTCACTGGTTTTATGTGTTCGAGCTCTAAACCATGTTCTAGTATAATATTCCTTCAAAAAAGTTCAATAAAAATTTTGTGAAATGTTATAAAAAGTTTCTTGAAAAAGAAAATATTACTTTAACCAAGTAGTGGTAAAATATGCACAAAACGTAACAAACATGCAATCAATCATGCAAATGCAACAATAACTACAAAGAAAATTTAAACATTGGTGTTGAGACAGGAAGGTACAAACCCATGGAGATCGGTATCGACCTCCCCACACTTAAAGATTGCACCGTCCTCGGTGCATACTGAGATGTGCAAGTGGATGGGCTGCTACAACTGATGCTTTTCTCTTGAGATTGTACAGATGGACTTGTTTGTTGCCCCATGTAAAGGTTTTCCATTTCCCTTCCTCGGTGGCCATCCTGAAGAAGAGGAAAAAGAAGAAAAGTAACCCAAAAATAAAGATATAAAAATATTTAAAATATGGTTGGGTTAATGCCAAATGATGAGAGTCTCAATTACATGGTAGCTACAACATGCAAGTGAAAAAATAGTAGAAGCACATGGCAAATCAAGAGTACAAAAATTTGCAACAATGGAAAGAGAGTGTGGGTGATGAAAGATAGTGTAAGTTCATGCCAATGCAAAAGGAATACAGGTATCATAAAAGTTAGCATTGACTTATGAATAATACTACCCAATCAGAATAAAACAAGTCATGAAGCACCAGAATAATTCAAGAAAAGATGCAACAGTTGAATAAGAAAATTTAACACCAATAGAAAAAAAATTTAGAAAAGAAAATAAAAATATGCAAAAAATAAAAAATGCAATGAATGAAAGTATGCAAATAAATTAAGTAAAATAGAATGAAAGTGAAGAAGGGTGAGAAGTTAAAGAGATGAAGAAAAAGAAAGTAAGAAAGAAGGAAGAAAGAAGTATAAAGGAGAGAAGAAAGAATTAAGAAGGGAGAAGAAAGAATTAGGATTGGGGAAGAAAAGATAAGAATTCTGGCGTTGATCTGGATAAGCTGGGCGACGCGGACGCGTGGATCACGCGGTCGCGTGGTGTGTGATAAGTTCAGGTGACATGGACGCGTGGATCACGCGATCACGTGGGTCACGCGATCGCGTGGCCTGATTTGTGCTATTGGCACAAGTGCAGCCGTATGTTAGCGCAACTCTTTGTTTTAAATGCATTGTGCCAAAAATCTGAGTGACGCGTTCGCGTGGTTGACGCGATCGCGTGAATGGCCATATTTTGAAAACGATGCGGCCGCGTGGGGCACGTGGTCGCGTGGTAGGGCTTTTGTTTCCAGCATCATTCCAACCCTACTCCACTATAACTTGCTGCCATACACCTATTTACGTCGATTTTGCAGGGCCACGCGTTCGCGTGGGTGACGCGGACGCGTGGGGAGGCTATTTCACAAATGACGCGAGTGCGTCAGCGATGCGATTGCGTGGGCATATTTGTGCCCATTGCATGCCTCCAGCCACGCTTTCGCGTGACTCTCTGCTTCTTTTCTCCTTGTTTCGAATGCACTACAACGCGGACGCGTCAGCGACGCTTGCGCGTCGCGTGTAAATTTTTTTTTTAACAATATACAGGATGCAAAATGCAATGCTAATGTGGGTGCTATGAATAATTCCAGGTTCAATGAAAGTAGAATAAAATAAAACTCAAAAACAAACAAAACGAAATAAGATCAAAATTGAAAAAGGAACGGTCATACCATGGTGGGTTGTCTCCCACCTAGCACTTTTAGTTAAAGTCCTTAAGTTGGACAATTGATGAGCTTCCTGCTATGGTGGCTTGTGCTTGAATTCATCCAAAAATTTCTACCACTATTTGGAATGCCAACAGCCTCTGGGGTCCCAAATTAGGCATGTAAAGCCTTGAGCAAATTCAAATGGGTTTTCAGGCTCTCGGGGTGCTGAATATTAGAATAGATCCCAAGATTCCAAACCTTGCTTTTATATCCGCCTTTGTCTCGATCTATATTTTTCTAGTCGGGCGGTTTGGAAGTTGTATTCTCACCAAGATAACCAAACATTTTTCGAGACCCATTCAATCAAACTCGAAACCAATCCCTACACTTCAAAGTGAAGCGTGGAACTTTGTTGAATCTTGCATACCAGCCTTGAGCACGAATCATTTCCCTTTTACTCTTAAAGCCGCAAAGAGCTCTAAGCTGTCCGTCTGTTTCAAGCAAACCATATTCAAGTGGAAAAGTAAAGATAAAGGCTAAGGATTTTACCCACTTGAAATTTGTATTGGATGGTAATGGCCTTGGGATAGGTGTTTCCAGTGGTTTTGCAAGCTCTACTCCTTTGTATTCTTCTGTGAATTCTTCCACTTCTTTGAAAACTTTTTCAACTGCAACAACGTCTTGATCAAAGTCTTCGATATCTTCCTCATCACTCAAGTCATAAGTTGGACGTTGAGAAAAGTCTACCTTCGCATCATTTCCGTAGTCACTTGGGGAAGATTCTTCAGTCTCCAGGAATTCACTTGCGGATGCAAGTTTATTACTAGGAGAACTTGACTCGTGATTATCATCATCAAGGAAACTCGCATCTTGAGTTGATATGTCCAGTTCTTCATAAGATACCTACTTTGGGGCCTATGCACTATCCTCCTTAGCATCAATTGCAAATTTCTTGACGGAATTCTCTACAATTCTGGATTTCCATGGAGGTTCAGCATCTCCTAAATCTTCAACCAATTCTTCTTCTTCGATAATTTCAGCTTCCTCCACTTGTTCCAGTACGAATTCATGCTCCTTACTGTCCATTGGAGTTTCTAGTATCTCCTTCATGCTACGTTCTTCATTAGATTGTCCACATGAAGCCATAGGGGTTCCATGAGTGTCCGAACGTCGAGAAGGTAATCGATTAATCACTTGCTCCAGTTGGTGAACGGTTGCATGAAATTTTTCCACTGTTTCCTTGAGTTTCTCCCTTGATTCTTGGGTTGACGGATATGGACATGGTGCGTAAGGATGTGGTGGTTCTTGGGAGTAATTGGATTGGAATTGGGGTGGATACGGGTTAGGGTCATACGGCGGGGAATGATAGTAGGGGGCTTGTGAGTGTGGTGGTTCAAAGCTATGCTGAGGAAGTGGTTTATAGGCATACGATGGTGCTTGTTGGTAACTATGAGGGGGTCCACCATATCTATCGTCTTGGTATGCACCTCGGAATGGCTCTTGACCATAGTAATTTGGTGGGTGTTGGTTGCCACGAAAGGGTCTACCATAACTATTGTCTCGACATGCATTGTTGAATGGTCGTCATCCATGGTACGTTGGAAGGTGTTGTTGCCTAAAGGGTTGATCAGATCCTCGTGGCTCCGTCCATCTCTGATTGTTTTGACCTTGATGCGTGTTCCTGTTATAGCTTCCATTCCTTTCAACAATATTAGAACCAAACTCAAAGCGACGGGGGTGAGAACTCATAGTAACTAATAAAAACTAAAAACAAAAATAAAAACAAGCAAAATAAAATATTTACAATAACTAATAATAAGGCACACGTTTGCAATTCCCCGGCAACGGCACCATTTTGAACGAACTGGATTTAATGTCGATAAAGAAATTTTTATAAAAATATAATCACGTTGCAAATATAGCTTCTAAACCAACAAAGAATCCTTTCATACAAAAATTTGGTTGTCACAAGTAACAAAACCCAATAAAATTTATAACCGAAGTATTTAAACCTCGGGTTGTCTTCTCAAAGAATTGCAGGGAAGTGTGATTTATTATTGGTTATGGAAAAAGCGTATTTTTTGGGTTTTTGAAATTAGAGAACAAGTAATTTTAAATGACAAGAAAAATAAATTAATAATTATAAAGTAAACTCTTGGCAAGATATGAGAACTGGAAATTCTATCCTAGTTATCCTTATCAGGTGTGATAAAAATTGTTTATCGCTCCCACTTAGTTAACCCTTACTAAATAAAGGAAAGTCAAGTGGACTAATTAATTTGATCCTCAAGTCCTAGTCAACTCCTGTGGAAAGACTAGCTTTAGAGCGATCCAAATCAATTAGCGAGAATTCCAATTTTCAATCAACTGCTGAGTTTGATAACTCAAGTGTTACTAATTACTTAACCAAAGCCAAAAGGGAAAAATAAATCTAAATTAAATTGAAAGCATCATAAATAGAATAAAACAATCATTAATCTGAAATACCTCAAATTTCATTTAAACATAAATTCAAATCCTAACATAGAAAGGTTCATAAGCCAAATTGAAAAGATAAATAACAATTAAAGTAATATAATAAATAAAAGTAGAAAATAAATTAAAGGAACATTGAACCTAGCATAGAAGTAGTAAGCATAAAATAAAATAAAAGGAATCCTAATCCTAAAACTTGAGAGAGAAGAGAGAGCCTCTCTCTCTAAAGCTACATCTAAAACCTAAAATTTTGTATATTGAATGTTGTAAACGTCTCTCCTCCTTTGATTCCTCCATTCTCTGGCTTATATTCTGTGTTTCTGGCTTGGATTTGGGCCGAAAAAGGGTCCAGAAATCGCTGGGGGCGTTTTCTGCAGATTCCTGTATGTGGCGTCCGTCACACGTGCGCGTGGGTCACGCGTTCGTGTGGTTTGGAGTTTTTTCTTATCACGCGTACGCGCCAGGCACGCGTCCGTGTCAATTGCGTTCTGCTCAAGGCATGCGTCCGCGTCAGTCACGCATTTGCGTCAGTGCCATTTTGCGCTAAGCACGCGTCCGCGTCATCCATCCGTTCGCGTCGCTGCCTTTTCTTCAAAACTCTATTTTTGTGCTTTCCTTCCATTTTTGTATGTTTCCTTTCTGTCCTTTAAGCCATTCCTGCCCTATGAGACCTGAAAATACTTAACACACAAATCACAGCATCGAATGGTAATGAAGGATAATTAAATTTGATATTTTTAAAGCATATGAAACATGTTTTTCACACTTATCACATAATAAGGAAGGGAAAGTAAAACCATGCAATTCATATGAATATGTGGGTGAAGAATTGATAAAAACATTCAATTTGAGCAAAAGATGAATCATAAAATAGGGGTTTATCATACACCCTCCTCAACATCAACATCAAACACCTTGGAAGGAGGCTCTATGACTGGACTTTCCCATGGAGGTTCCGCATCTCCTAAGTCTTCAACCGCTTCTTCCTCTTCAACTATTACAGCTTCCTCCACTTGTTCCAATACAAAGTCACGTTTCTTATTGTCCACTGGAGTTTCTAGTGTCTCCTTCATGCTATGCTCTTCATTAGATTCTCCACATGTAGGTATGGGAGTTCCTTGAGTGTCTAACCGTTGGGAGGCTAATCGATTTACTACCTCGGTCAAGGCAACCGTGAATTCTAGTACCTTCTTAGTCATCCTTTCTTGCCCTTGAAGAAGTACACCAAGGGTTTCATTCATTGGAGATTGGGGTGGTTGGAAGGGTTCATCGCATTGGAAGAATGGTTCATAATAGGAAGGTGGTTCTTCTTGATAAGGATAAGAAGATGGTGTATATTGAGGTGGTGTTTCTTAGGAGTAATTGTGTTGGAATGGGGGTGGTTCTAAGTATGGTTCATAAGGCTAATAGGGCGGTTGGTATGCTGGATATAGGTTAGGGTCATATGGGGGTGTTTGGTGGTAAGGTGCTTGTGAGTATGGTGGTTCAAAGTTATGTTGAGGAGGGGGTTCATAGGTATATTGCGGTGGGTGTTGATTGTCACGGAGAGGTCCACCATAACCATTGTCTTAGTATGCATCATAGAATGGTTATTGATAGTCCATTGGAGGTGGTTGTTGCCAAGAGGGTTGATCAGATCCTTATGGCTCCTCCCATCTTTGATTGTCCCATCCTTGATGCAAGCCTTCATTGTAATCTCCACTACCTACAACATGATTATAACCAAACTCATAGCCAAAGGGGTGAGAATTCAAGGTAACAAAAGAAAATAAAAACAAAAACTAATAAAAATTAAGCAACAAAGTCCTAAAACTAACAAAAACTAACAAATAAGCAAAAAGAAAATATTTACAATAACCAATAATAAGGCACATGTTTGCAATTCCCCAACAACGGCGTCATTTTGACAAACAAATTTTTGCTAGTAAAGAATTCACAAAAGTAATCACGTTGTAAGTATAGTTTCTAAACCAACAAAGAATCCTTTCGTACAAAAACTTGTTTGTCACTTAAGCAAACCTAATAAAATTAAACCGAAGTATTTAAACCTCGGGTCGTCCCTCAAGGAATTGCAGGGAGGTGTGTTACTTATAATTGGATATGAGATTGTATCTTTTTGGGTTTTTGAAATGTTGAACAAGGAATGTAAATTGCAAGAAAGTAAATTAATAACTAGAAAAACTCTTGGCAAGGTATGAGAACTAGACGTCCTATCCTAGTTATCCTTATCAATTGTGATAAGAATTGTTCATTGCTCCCACTTAGTTAACCCTTACCGAATAAAGGAAAGTCAAGTGGACTAATCAATTTAATTCCTCAAGTCCTAGTCAACTCCTAAGGAAAGACTAGCTTTAGAGGGATCCAAATCAACCAGCAACTTCCAATTATCAATCAACAAAGGAGTTTGATAACTCAAGAGTCTCCAATTACTCAACCAAAGCCAGAAGCATAAATATATAACTTAAAACCCTCCCAAGTATTTTATCAAACACTTGGAAGGCATAGCATAAAAACAAAGAAAACTAATAGGGAATGTACAATCTAAAACCAATTGAAAGCATCAATAATCATAAATTGAAGAAAGCAATCATAAATCTGAAATACCTCAAATTGCATTAAATATAGAATCAAATCTAACGTGAAAGGTTCATAAACCAAATTGGAAAAGAAGAGAATCAACAAGAAAAATAAATAAACTAGAATGCTGGAACAAATAAAAGTAGAAGAGAAACTAAATTAAAGGAACATTGAACCTGGAATTGAGAAAAGATAAACCTAAAACTAAGAGAAATCCTAAAAAACTACATCCAAAACCTAAATTGTGAATAATGAGAAGTGTCCCCTCATTCCTCTACTCTGCAGCCTCTAATTTGTGTTTTCTGGGCCGAGAACTGGGTCAAAAACAACCCAGAAATCGCTGGGGACGAATTCAGATACGCTGAATTTTCGCAGATGCACACGTGCGCATCCCTAAACGCCAAGGAAACTATGGTAAATTATATATTATTTCGAAGCCCCGGATCTTAGCTTTCCAACGTAACTGGAACCGCCTCATTTGGATCTCTATGGCTCAAGTTATGGTCAATTAAGTACGAAGAGGTCAGGCTGGACAGCTTAGCAATTCCTTCAATTTCTTGTATTCCTTCCACTTTTGCATGCTTCCTTTCCATCCTCTAAGCCATTCCTGCCCTGTAATCACTTAACACACATATCACGGCATCAAATGGTAATAAGAGGGGATTAAAAATAGCAAATTTAAGGCCAAAGAAGCATGTTTTCAATCCTAGCACAGAAATAGGAAGGAAAATGTAAAACATGCAAATTATATGAATAAGTGTGAGTTTAGTGGATAAAAATCCACTCAATTAAGCATAAAATGTTCCATGAAATAGTGGTGAATCAGAGGGCAATACAAAGAGTGTGCGGGCACACAGGCTTGTGCGCTCGCACAGGTCGCGAAACTCACAGTTGTGTGCGCACGCACAGCAGCGTGCGTACGCACAGATGCCATGTTTTGCAAAAAATTTTTCTTTCATTTCTAAGGTGTCATACCTCAGCTCAATCAACATTTCAACCCCAAAACATTCAAACCATCACAAAATCGTGATCCATTTGCAATTCAACCTATCTAAACTCAAATTTAAACTAATCCTAAGCTAACTAAGACAAGCAAACATGCAAGAAACTAGGACTAGAAACAAAGAGAAAAAGTTAAGAAAGATGATACCATGGTGGGGTGTCTCCCACCTAACACTTTGATTTATAGTCCTTAAGTTGGACTTATTGAGGAGACTCTAGCTAGGGTGGCTTGTGTTTCCACTCCTCCTTGAACCTCTATCCATGCTTGGTCTTTGACTCTCCTCCGGGATCCCATATTCTAGGCATCTGCTCACCTTCTTGTTGATCTTTATGCTTCAAGACGGATGGATAAGCTCATAATTGACCCTTGTAACAACCCAACATTTTCTAAAAATCACTCAATTGTGCTTCACACCATTATTGAATCCCAAAGCTTGAATCGTCTTTCTTGAAGAGCCTTGGACTCATTTGGCAACCCACACTCCTTTCTCCACCATGGACCAACCCAAGAAGGACCTTGAGTTGGTAGTCCATCTCCAAGATAGCATATTGGTGGGGGCCAATGAATCTCATAGGTGAGATTGCCACCCACTCAATACGTTCTTGGTTGTCAACTCCTTCCTCACTAATTTCCTCTTTCCCATCACTCACATCATAACAAGGAGGTTGTGAGAAGTTTACCTCCATGTCTTTCTCAAACTCAATGGGAAGAGGCTCATTAGGACCATTAAGGGGATTGACCAAGGAGGATAAAAAATCATCAATGATGGAATCCTCATCTTGATCAATCTCCCTCAATTCTCCCTTTCTCTACTCCAACTCACATACTTCCTTTTCTCCCTCTTGTTGCATGTCATGATCCAACTCTTCTTCTTTTCCTTGAGGCTTCACATTCTCCTTTTCACTCCATTCTTTAGTTGATCCTCCACATTCTTCAAGAGAAGTGTCTTGATCGGATGAGAAAAGTAGGACCAAGTGGTTTACTGCCTCGGCTATGGTAGCCATAAGTTGCCCTTGAGTTCTTCAGAATCCTTCTTGCTCTTGGAGAAAGGCTTGAAGGTCTTGATCTTCTTGGGACAAGGGTTGGGAAACTCCACATTATGGTGAAAGATGGATTTTATTATTTGGGAAAAAATTGTATGTCTGGGAAGTGACTCATGTTGGCAAGTGTTTAAAGGCGGTATGTAAGAAGGTGTATGGTGGTGGTGGTGTGGTGTTTGAAAATATGGTGATTGAGGGTTATGTTGTGGTATGGATCATAGGTCTATGGTGGTGGAGGTGTATAATCAAAGTAAAATCTACTATATCCTTGGGTTGGGTATGTGCATTGGGAAGGGTATGGCACATTGTAGTGTGGAGGAGGTTGCTCCTCCCAAAATTGATGCTCCAATCCCATGATGCAATCCAAAATTGAGGTTATCAAGCCCTACAGAATAAGCACAACCAAACTCCAAACCAAGAGGGTGATAACTCATAGAGAAAATTGTAAATAACAACTAAAGACATCAAGTAACAAAAGAAACAAAATCCTAATTAATAGCAAAAACAAGCAAACAACCTAAAAAGTATCTATTCACACTACGGACATATTTACAACAACCAAAATATAGCACTTATGATGCTAGTTCTCCGGAACGGCGCCAAAATTTGACAACGACCAAAAGCATGGGTTTGAATTTTCGCACTAAAAATAGGATTGACGTTGCAAGCATAGTCCAAACCCAACCATTGATCATCAATCAAATTATAATCCTAAAGATGTCACAATCAACACAAAATAACCAGGAGTTTTAAATCCCGGGTCGTCTTCCCTAGGAACTAATGCCAATAAGTGTACAATTTTGGTTGTGTGAATCAAAGGGGTTTAAAATCATTGAGAGCAAACAAAATAAGGGAATTAAAGAACAAGACAAAATTTGTAATTAATAAACTAATGAAAGAACAAAAGAACTATGCATGTAATTGATGAATCCACATTTTATGGTGTTTATTTGCTCTATTTGGGTGGATTTCATAAACTTTTCTTGCATTTATCTATTGAAATAGCATAGTTTCATAATTTCTCCCGAAATTGTGCTTGAAAGTGAAAACATGTTTTTTAAGCTTTATAATTGCTAAATTTTATCCACTTTAATTCCATTTGATGCCTTGATGTATTTATTGAGTAATTTCAGGCTTACAAGGCAAATAAGGAAAGCATGCAAAATGGGAGAATTCAAGAAATGAAAGATTTGTAAAGCTGCCAATCCTGACCTCTCGGTACTAAAGTGATCATAACTTGAGCTAAAGAGGTCCAAATCAGGTGGTTCTAGTGGCATTAGAAAGCTAACATCCGGGACTTCAAACTGATATGCAATTTACTGTAGTGGACATAAGCCTAGGTGTGCGTACGCACACAACTTGTGCGTACGCACAAGTCAGAAAATAGCAAGTGTGCGGACGCACACATCTGTGCGTCCGCACACGTCCTGGCACGTGAGCTCATTAATTGCAAACCGCTGGAGGCGATTTCTGGGCCTCCAAAACCCAATCCAACTCATTTCTGAAGCTATTTCAAGCCAAATTGAAGAGGGATGAAGGAGGGAGCACTTAGGTTTAGGTTTTTACATGTTTTTGTTAGTTTTATAGAGAGAAAAGCTCCCCCTTCTCTCTAGAATTAGAATTTCTTAGTTTAATTTCTTGCACTTCTTATGTTTAATTCTTGTTTTTAATCTAGTTTCTTCTACATTTCTTTGTTCTATTGTCTTAATTTCCTTGTTTATTTTGTTAATTTCTCATTTTAGTTATCTTTTATGTTTATGCACACTCTTGTTATTTTAATTTACATTTAATGCAATTTTATGTTTTATGTAATTTATTGCTTCATTGAGTTACTATCTTTATTTTCCTTGCTTGGTAGTTGTAGCATTTATTATTTCTTGTTATTTTATCATGCTTTCTTTACATGCCCACCAAGTGTTTGACAAAATGCTTGGTTGGGTTTTTACTTAGTTTTTCACACTCTTGTTAGGGAATTTGGGTGTTTGGGTGAACTTGAGTGGTGGATGTCCATTCTACATTGTGTGAGGATTGTTAATTAATTTGGTTTTTCTTGACTCTAAGTGACCCACTAGTGTTGAATTAGGACTTAGGGATTGAGATTAATTATGCCTAGTTGACTTATCCTCGATGTAGGGTTAACTAATTGGGATTAATCCACACACAATTACCATGTTTGTGGTCCACAACTAGGATAGGAATCCTTAATTACCCACTTCTTGCCAAGAGCTCTTTTATCATTTAAATTCTATTCTCATTGCCTTTACTTGCCTTCATTTAATTTCTTGCATGCTAAGTTACCTTCTTGCACTTTAATTTCTTGCCATTTTAATTACTTGCTCTTTCTTGCATCTAACCCCCATGCTATCTCTCATAGCCAATAATATGACACGTAATTGCAATTCCTAAGGAGAACGTCCCGGGAGCTAAATACTCTCGGTAATATTGTGTTTTGTATTGTGACATCTTTAGATTAATATTTGATTATGAGAACTCGTTGTTAGTTTGGACTATACAACTAACGAATTGATTCTTGATTCCAAACTACACACGAATTCTCGTTATCAAATTTGGCGCCGTTGCCGGGGATTGCAATGGTGTTACATTGTTGGCTATTATTAATATGTGAATATGTGAATAGTTTGTTTTGATTGGTTGCTTGTTTTTGCTTGTAAATATGTCTCTTGATTGTTAGCTTGCCTTGATAAATTTTTGTTTTAAAATGCATATGTGAATAGTTAGTAATTTTGTTTTAAATTGCCTTTTTGGCTTGAATTGCATGTTTAAAATTTTTCAATTAGTTTTTGGATGGTTGAATTAATTTTGGGTAGATTTTTTGTTTGTAAATAGTCCATGATTTTGATTTGGAAGATGAAATTTTGGATTAATTTTAAAGTTAATGTAAATAATTGCTTATTTTCTTCTATTAATTTCTTGTTTATATGCATTTTGGAATGTTGGGTGAAATTCTGATTTTAAAAAAAAAAAATTTAACTGTGGGTACGCACTTATTTGTGCGGACGCACACATCAATTCAAGGCCACTATCCACGGCGCTTGCACAGTATGTGCGTATGCCCAATAGCCCTTTACCCATGAATGCGTACGCACATCACCTTGGTGCATACGCACGAATTTGAAATCCCCCCCAGCGTCCTTCCTGTTCTCTTCATACTCGATACCCTCTTCTTCCCTTCCCACTGTCTCAGCCTCCAGTCTGAACCATCGCGAGCCAGCCTCCTTCCTTCACCCACAACCGCCGGCGACCGCCGTAGCCACCGCATTCTTTCCCCTCTCTTATTCCTCTCTCCCTGTCTCGACCTCACCTCTTCTTCTCTTCTGCTTCCCCGTTTCTCGTTCACACCCTTCTCTGCCAGCATCTCCGCGAGCTCAGCATCACCGTCGGCCTTGACGAGTCTCTCATCCCGCCATCCCTGGTTCTCTGTCTTCCTCAGTCACACCGCGCTCTGCAACCGCGACCTCCACCTTCTCCTCCCTCTCTCTCATTGCTCGGACCACCGTACTGTTGGCGAGCCACAGCGACACCAACGACGAGTCTCCGCATCCCTTTCTTCTCTCATTCTCTTCTTCTTACTTCCGCCGTACCTCTCTTTCCCCTGTTCTCCATCCCTTACAGCGAGCTTTCTGTCACCGGCTACCTTCTCATCCCTCTCTTCACAGAATCCCCAGCGTCACAACTCACCACCACCCTTTCCTCTTCCACTCGCAAGCTCCACAAACACCCGTTGCTCCAATTCCTCTTCATTGCCTGGAACAGCCAGAACAGGGTGCAGCCCCTGTGTCTTCCAACCCTCCGTCTTTCCCTGTTTCATTGCTGCGTTCACTCTCCGCCACTGCCATTGAAGTAGCGCCACTGCCAGGCTGCCGTTTCTGCCCCGGCCAATTCAGCCACCACTATCCCTTTCCCTTCTGCTCTGTTCATTTTTTGTTTCCCAGGTCTCTGCCTTTCCCCTGTTTTATTTCATTTCGTTTACTACAACTAGCTAGTTAATTTTTGTTAATTTATTTTAGTTAGTTTATGCATGTTAGTTGATTAGGTTATTAGAGAATCTGGCGTTGATAGTGGATTTAGGTTGGTTTTGATTAATAATGTTGTTTGGAATGTTGCTGTTTCATCCCTTTTTCTTGTTGTTGTGCTTTTGTTCATGGGTGTTTGGAGTAAACCAGTTGCTAAATATTGTTAATGGTTGCTTGTGCAGGGATGATTTTTGCTCAATGTATGAATTCAAGTTGTTATTGCTGCTCTATACTTGCTGTCGATGCTGAATTTCGTCTCTGCTAATCTGGATCATTCCTTGCTGCTGTGATCTTATTTATTGCTACTGTTTTGAATGAATATTTTCTGAATTTTAATCCTTCTTTTGATATATGGATAAGTTCAAAATATTGCTTGTGCAGTGAGGATGATTTTTAATAATTTTCTGGAATTGATTTGACCTTGTTGCTGCAATTTTTGTTCGCTGCTGATGTTGCGCAATCAATGTTGCTTAACTATTTTTGATATCCATCTTTAATGCACTTGATTAGTCGAGTTGGCACTTCATTGCTGTTGGTTTCAACTTTTGTTAACTCCACTGATTTGGTCGCTGAAGTCTGAGTTTTCTCTGCATTCACTATTCTGCTGCATTCTTGTAACAATTGATCAAATTTCGGATGTGTTTGTGCAATGGTGATTTGTGCTCAATATCTGCATTAAAACTGTTATTGCTGCTGTGTTTATGCTTCAGTTTACACTTAATCACTTGACCCAACATGCTTATTTGTTTAAATTCATGTTGAATGCTTGTGATTGGTTGTTGAATTGAACAAAAAGAGTACTACTGAATTGTTCTTTGTTGATCTGTTGTGGTGCTGAATTTTTAACCATTACTTTTGCTCATGGTTAAAAGAATGTTTTTTGATGCCGTTGGTTTGGTTTTCATTATTTGTTCATGATTTATTACTGGATAATTGGCTTATTTGTTTGGTTCATATGAATTCAGATATGATTTTTGTGTTTTTACTAGTTAATGAATTCATATGGCATCTGAACTGATTGGTTGAATTTCGGAAATAGTCTAATTTACTGCTGAAATGCTGCATGATTTTTCCTAACCTTATTTCATTAAATGACATTGTTTTATTTAGCGCAACAAGATTCTATTTGACGAATTTCTATGTTAATGGAATCTTGTTTCCTAAATGGGTTTGGAAATTTCCTCTTGAGCTTCATTACGAGTTTTGGTCAATTCTTTAACTTCATTGCTTAATTTGTGTGTTCTTCTTGAGCATTGAATATGCCTTAAATGAGTTTTAAATTGACCATAAACTTGAAACTCTTTTGAGATTTTGAGCCTCTTTTGCATAAACTCACAAGTTTCAAGGTTTTTAGTCTATATGGCTAATTTGATTCATTCTATTCATGCCTAACTTACATTAAGTCACATAGATCTTGAGGTTTTCAATTCTTGTTTCAACTTGTGACTTTTATGCTTCCTTGGAATTTGGTGTTTGAATGTTCCTTGAGTAATTTATTCTCAATAGTTTTAACTTGCCAACACCAAATTGTTTTAATTTATGCCAATTACTTGTGATTGATATTTACTTTATTATGTGCTCTACACATACATGTGCATCACTTGTTTTGGCATTTTGAATTGTTGAAAAGTTGAACATGAACTTGCTTGTTTTGGAACTTTGGAAACTTTCAGAATTTAGGGACGTTTTTGCTATGCCCATAACTTTTGCGCCAACGTTTGCCTCAAACGTTGGGCCAAACGTCGGCCAAAAAGGGAGCTTGGGAAGACCCACGTTTGAGCTCACGTTTGACCTCAAACGTTGGCTCAAACGTGGATGACAGCAAATGGGCATCTGCATAATGCCTCACACAAGAGACGTTTGAGTCAACGTTTGCCTCAAACGTTGACTCAAACGTGAATAGTTCATGGCCCGGTTCACTAATGGATTTCTTCCCAACACCAAGAACAATCAACGGAGGCTATTATCAACTCAATTCCATCAAGGCTAAAGGCCCAATTCAAGGCTTAATGATCATTGGAAGAAAGTGTATAAATAGCTTAGGATTTGAAGTTTTAAAAGGAGCTTTTCTTTGAGAGTTTTCTTTAAGAATTTTCATAGTATTCATAGTAGAGAGCTTTTGGGTTTTGAGCTGTTTGGAGACTCTGAGTCTTGGGGAAGGAGAATTGAATTCTCTTCCTCTTAGTTTTCTTGTTTTTCAATTTCATCTACACTTGTCTTGAGTCTTGGGTGTTGAAGAATTAAGGAAATTCTGTCTCAATCTCACCTTGAGATCTCTCTGTTTTTCTTACTACAACTTCTGGAAAATTGAACTTGAATTTACATTTCTACATTGCTCTCTTCTTTAATTTGGCATTTGCTCTCTAAATTTGGATCTAAGAAGGCATTGAAATCTAGACTTGGTTATCTAGTCTCTTGGGTCCTGAGATCTAAAATTTCCTTTTATTTCTCTGTTGAACGCTTCTTCAAGCAATTTACATTTTCTGTTTGAGATCTACTGCAATTAAATTCATCTTTTACCTCCCTGCTTGTTGCAATTTACTTTTCCTTGTTTAATTCTTGCAATCCCACATTCCTGACCCATTTACAATTCAAGCCATTTACATTTCTTGCACTCTAAGATTCTGTAATTTACATTTCTTGCGTTCTAAGTTTCTGCCATTTAATTTCTTGTTCTTTAAGATTTAGTACTTGTATTTTCTGTTCTCTTTAATTTCCTGCAAATCACCCACTTCCCTTTACATTCTATGCAATTTAATTCCTGTCAACACAATTTCACACAATCAACACTTGTTTGCTTGACTAATTCAACCACTAAACTAAAGTTGCTCAATCCTTCAATCCTTGTGGGATCGACCTCACTCTAAGTGAGTTTTACTACTTGATGCGACCCGGTATACTTGCCGGTGAGTTTTGTGTGCTTGGAATTCGTTTTCCAAAAATTCACACATCAAGTTTTTGGCGCCGTTGCCGGGGATTGAAATAGATTGACAATGATTAAGTGAGGTGGTGATCTAGATTAAGCATTTTCTTTTATTTTTGGACTAGCACACTAACTGTTCGAGACTTTGTCTCTACTAACTCTAACTGCACTCAAGTTACAGAGTGCTCTGTTTTAGTTTCTGGTTCTATTTGTGTTTCTGATTTTGTGATAGGAGGAAAGAGCGATGAATCCACACCTTTTGATCCTGAAACATTTTGGGGGTTGAGGAAAGAGGCAAGAGATAGAAGGGAGAAATGCTGGGATTCAGAAAATCCCCACTGAGAGTTTCTCACCAGGGGATAAAGTGATATTAAACACCCAACCAATGAAGGTTCCTCCACAATTATCTGAGTACTATACTGTGAACCGGATCCTTCCACATGAACACCTAGAGATCATCAAAGAGGGTACTGGAAGGAAGTTCACAGTAAGAAGAGAAAAGCTGAGGCACTATGATTTTCAGCCTCCATGATCAAAGAATGAAGGATGTCAAGCTAGTGACAATAAAGAAGCGCTTGTTGGGAGGCAACCCAACCTGAGGTAGTTCTCTTTTCATAGCTATTTCAATAAAAAGATTAATTAGTTTTATCTATATTGCAAGAAGCTAAGTTTGGCGTTACACACCAAAACAATCTAAGGGAGAATGAAGGATTCTAAGTTTGGTGTTCCACCAAAATTTCATCATAAAATATATTCTCACCTGCTGCATAATGCTAGCTTCAAGCATCTAGACGAACTAGTTAACTATTCTGTTGTTTCCTAGTTTTTAGTTCTATTGCTTTTGAAAAAGAAAAAGAGTTTCACACATGGTTAATCTGATGCATGAGAACCATTGGCAAGGTACTAAGTTTGGTGTTCCCACACCAAAGTAAGTTCAAAGGCCCACAAAATAAATCATGTATGCTAACCATTTTTCAAGTGCTTGGGGAACAAGCAACTTTCAATATCACTGCAGAGTACAAACTTTTGGGAAGATTTAGCATCATCAATCAAAGAGGTGAAAGAAGAATGTGAAAACCAACAATGATGATGAGGAAGAGGACAACAAGTAAACTCCAAAAGGTTGTATTGTTCATTATCAGATATTGCTGTGATTGAAAGTGATATTATACCCATATCTGTCCTTCTGTCTAGTATAGTTTTTCTGCAATTCAATAATCAAGATGCTTGATCATTTACAACACTATACTCTCCAAAACTTGTTTGCACTCAATATTTCAAAATGCATTACATGAAAGTTCTTTGAAAAAAAGGATTGAGAAATTAAACAATTTTGAGGCAAGCAAAAGATTATGAGAAGTGGTGGTTCTAGTTGTATGATTATGCATTGAGGTTGCATGCTTATGAAAACTTGCATGGGAGCTCATAGGCAGGACATAGAGTTCAAAGAAGTATTGTGGAGGTTCTCAAACATTTATTGATCCAAGAAGCAGCAAACAAAACAAAGGAAAATAAAGAAAATACAAAAACAAAAAGAACATGGCCTGAGGCTCTGAGCATCAATTACTAGGCAGAAAAGAAAGAAGAAACAAAAAACTCAAAGAGTTGTTATCCTAGTAAATGCTTGTGGTCGAATTGTTTCAAAGAGAGAGGCTTGAGTAAGTAAATCCTTAGGGGTGCTTTAACACCTAATACCTTAAAACCAACTGGTTTAGGAGTATTGATTGAAAGCTTATCTAAAGAGCCGCTTTGAGACATGACACTTAGAGTCAAAGCCAAAGCACAGAAACTATAAGCTGCTTCAAGGTGATTACCTATAGAGAGATCTCTATGATATTATTTGTATGAAAGTTCTAAGACCTAAGACTCCCAAGATGTAGGGACTAGTAAGCACTGAAGCCCATGCATGAGCATATAATTTAGAGTTCACCCCACTGTCACTTAATCACTTCACTCACCGGACAGAACATGTAATTCTTCAAATCCATTCTAATTGAAAGAACCTTTGAGCATAATTCTTTTCTTGCTTGGGGACAAGCAAGCTTTAAGTTTGGTGTTGTGATGACAAGTCATCTTAGCTTAGTTTCACTAGTCTTTTTCTTTTGTTTTCAATAGATTTTATGCACTTTCTTGAGCTATAAGTAAGCCAATTGGGTAGAATTTCATGTTTACTTTGATTCAATCAACCATGGATAAATTGATGCATTTTCATGAGTTTTTGTGCCATAATTGCTCATGTGACAAGAAGAAGAACAACTCTCATGATTATGGCATAGCTTTGATACAATTGTTGATTGATGATAGGTGGAATAAAGCTTGGAGGAAGGTTGCAAGAAGGGGCTTGAAAAGAGGGATTCACGTTTGAGCTAACGTTTGCCTCAAACGTTAACTCAAACGTGAGAAGCAGATGAAGAACACCCTGGAGAAGAGCCAACATTTGTGCCAACGTTTGCCTCAAACGTGAGGTCAAACGTTGGCGCCAAAAAGAATGAAAAAGAGCACTCCTGGGCATGGCAACGTTTGAGCCAACGTTTGCCTCAAACGTGAGGTCAAACGTTTGCTACATTTTGGCATGGAAGAGCATGGCAAAGCACCCCTGATTGATGGTTTAGATGAGCCACGTTTGCGCCAACGTTTGCCTAAAACGTTGGGCCAAACGTTGGCCAAAAAGGGAGCTTGGGAAGACCCAAGTTTGAGCTCACGTTTGACCTCAAACGTTGGCTCAAACGTGGATGACAGCAAATGGGCATCTGCATAATGCCTCACACAAGAGACGTTTGAGTCAACGTTTGCCTCAAACGTTGACTCAAACGTGAATGGTTCATGGTCTGGTTCACTAATGGATTTCTTCCCAACACCAAGAACAATCAACGGAGGCTATTATCAACCTAATTCCATCAAGGCTAAAGGCCCAATTCAAGGCTTAATGATCATTGGAAGAAAGTGTATAAATAGCTTAGGATTTGAAGTTTTAAAAGGAGCTTTTCTTTGAGAGTTTTCTTTAAGAATTTTCATAGTATTCATAGTAGAGAGCTTTTGGGTTTTGAGCTGTTTGGAGACTCTGAGTCTTGGGGAAGGAGAATTGAATTCTCTTCCTCTTAGTTTTCTTGTTTTTCAATTTCATCTACACTTGTCTTGAGTCTTGGGTGTTGAAGAATTGAGGAAATTCTGTCTCAATCTCACCTTGAGATCTGTCTGTTTTTCTTACTGCAACTTCTGGAAAATTGAACTTGAATTTACATTTCTACATTGCTCTCTTCTTTAATTTGGCATTTGCTCTCTAAATTTGGATCTAAGAAGGCATTGAGATCTAGACTTGGTTATCTAGTCTCTTGAGTCCTGAGATCTAAAATTTCCTTTTATTTCTCTGTTGAACGCTTCTTCAAGCAATTTACATTTTCTGTTTGAGATCTACTGCAATTAAATTCATCTTTTAAATTACTTGCTTCTCATCTTCTAAACCCCTATTACAACCTTTATAGCCAATAATAAGAACATACTTCCTCGCAGTTCCTTGAGAAGACGACCCGAGGTTTGAATACTCGGTTAACAATTTTTAAAGGGGTTTGTTACTTGTGACACCCAACACGTTTGTACGAAGGGATTTTTGTCGGTTTAGAGACTATATCTACAACGCAACTGTTTCTATGAATCTCTTTACTAGCAAAAATCTCTAACGTCAAAATGGCGCCGTTGCCGGGAAACTGCTAACGTGTGCCTTTTTATTGGTTATTGTAAATATTTTTCTTTTGCTTGTTTATTTATTTTTGTTTTTCTTTTTATCTTTATTTGCTACTATGAACTCTCACCCCTCTCGCTTTGAGTTTGGTTCTAATATTGTTAAGGGAAATAGAAGTTACAGTAGGAATGTGTACCAAGGTCAGACCAATCAAGGATGGATGAAACCAAGAGGATCTAATCAACCCTTTTGGCAGCAACACCCTCCGAGATATCCTGGACAAAGACCATTCTACAGTGCATACCCAGCTGAAAGACATGGTGGACAACCTTGTAACTACCAACAAGCCCCACCCCGTGCATATAAACCATCCTTTCAACATAACCTCGAATCACCACACTCACAAGCTTCTCTTCACCATTCGCCACCATATGATCCTTCCTTACCCCAATACCAATCCGATCGCTCCCAATCACCACTACTTTCCTTTGTATCATGTCCAAGTCCAGCAACCCTAGAAGCAGAGGATCGCCTAAGGGAAACAGTAATTAAATTTCAAACAACCATTCAACAACTGGAGCAAGCAATGATTCAATGGGCTTCTAGGCGCTCAAATACACAAGGATTAGCCACAGCCCCATGTGGACAGCCCAATGAAGAGCAGAGCATGAAGGAAATGCCAGAAACTCCAGTGGACAAGACAGAGCATGAATTTGTACTAGAACAATTAGAAGAAGCTGTCATTGTTCAAGAAGAAGAGTTGGTTGAAGACCTAGGAGATGCTGAACTTCCATGTGAATCCAGAATTGAGGAAAACTCCATCCAGGATGCTACAGTTGATGCTAAGGAGGATACTGTACAATCTCCAAGGCAAGTCGTTTATAAAGAATCAGACGAAATAATCCAAGAAACAAATTCCCTTGATGATGAAAGTCACAAGTCTAGCTCTCTAAGCGATGAACTTGCATCCGCAAGTGAATTCTCTGAGATCGAAGAATCTTCCCCAAGTGAATATGAAGATGATGCAGAGGTAGATTTCTCTCAACCTCCAATCTATGACTCAAGTGATGAGGAAGACATAGAAGACTTTGACCAGGACACAGATACAATTGAAAATCTTTGCAAAGAAGTGGAGGAATTCACAGAAGAGCACAAGGAAATGGAACTTGCAGAACCACCAAAAACACCTATCCCAAGGCCATTACCACCTAATACAAGCTTCAAGTGGGTACAATCCTTAACTTATAATTTTACTTATTCACTTGAATATGGTTTGCTTGAAACAGATGGCCAGCTTAGAGCTCTCTGCGGCTTTAAGAGTAAGAGGAAAATGGCTCGTACTCAGAGCTGGTGCACAAGATTCAACAAGGTTCCACGCTTCACCTCGAACTACACGGATTGGTATCATGCTCAATTACATGGATCACGAAAAACGTTTGGTCACCAAGGTGAGATTCTACTTTTTAACCCGCCCGAATGGAAACATATAGATCAAGACGGAGGCGGATTTAAAAGCAAGGCTTGGAATCCTGGACTCTATCCTGACATTCGTAGTCCCGGGAGCCTGAAAATCTGTTTGGAGCTGCTCAAAAGCTTTGCATGCTTAGTTTGGGACCCCGGAGGCTATTGGCATTCCAAGCACTGGTGGAGATTTTTGGACGAATTTAAACATAAACCACCATAACAGGATACTCCTCCAATGTCCAACTTAAGGACTTTAACTGAAAGTGCTAGGTGGGAGACAACCCACCATGGTATGGTCGCTTCTTTTTCAATTTATTTCTTGTTAATTGCTTGCATTTTTCCTTTTTCATTTTAATTTATTAAACCTGGAATCATGCATAGCATTCATGTTAATCATTGCATTCTGCATTTTTCATGTATATAAAAAAAAAGGGGTGCACGACGCGACCGCATGTCCCATGCGATCGCGTCATATTGCGAGAAACACCACCCATGCGACCGCATGACCCATACGGCCGTGTGATATATATCGGCGTAAGGATCCAACGAATAGAAAGTTAGGCTGGAATCGTGCGGCCCTTGTGCGTTTCCCACAAATTGGCCCACGCAATCGCATGCCCCATGCGATCGCGTCACTTGCACAATACCAATCCCACGCGACCGCGTGAGCGACGCGATCGCGTCGCATGGATTGCACATCACCCCAAAAGGAGACAGAGAGTTGCGCTGAAACAGCGCTGGAGTCGTGCGTTTAGCACAAATTCCAGCGACGCGATCGCGCGACCCACGCGATCGCGTCACCCTTCTTCCCCCCCCTCTCATGCGATCGCGCGCCCCATGCGATCACGTCACTCCCATTTTCACCCCAACCACGCGACCGCGTGCCCCACGCGGCCGCGTGATTTCAAAAATATAACCCCCCAGCCACGCGAACCCTATCAGTCGCGTCGCCCCCCACCCCCAACCATCTTCTCCCTCTCTGCTTCTTCTTCCTCCTTCTTCCTCCAGCACCACCCAGCCGCTACCACGCCACCACCCAGACGCCGCCGCCACACCGGACGCCGCCGCCGCAACCCCCTCCCCTCCTTTCTTCTCCCTTCTTCCTCTCTCCTCCCCTCTCCACCACTGCCCTCTGCGACCACCGCCGGCCACCCAGCCGCGCCCCCCCTCTCTCTGCCACCCACCCGCAAACCCCCCCTTCTTCTATCACTAACCCTAAACCCTCTATCCGCCACTGCCCCCCTCAGCCGCCACCGCGAAACCGTGCCCCGCCACCGCGCCGGACGCCGCCGCAGCCACCTTCTTCCCCGTTCCACCCCTCTCGCCTACCAGGTTCCGCAAAACGCAACCCCCTTTTATCCGTTCGTCATTTTTCTGTAATTTTTTCCATTTCTGTTCATCATTAGGATAGAGAGATATGCATGCTGTAGTGGATTTTTAGGTTGTTAGGTAGCTTAGGCTGTGGTTAGTGGATCTAGGTCTGTTTACTTGCACTGTACCTGTTTATGTTTTATCATAACTGCAATTCTGCTGTTCTTGTGACCTCATTCATATGCTATGATTTCTTGCAATTGCTGCTTGTTACTCCAAATTTTCCTATTTCTATTCATTACTAGTAACTGCAGCAAGTTTTTAATTCATATGAACTGCTATAATTGCTGTTTATTTTCCGAGACAATCCAATTTTAGCCGGAATGCTGCCCGAATTTTTTGTAAATTGTTTTCATTCATGTTTTGGTTTAGCATTTCTGAACTCTGTTTTACTCTGCTTTACCCAAACCATTTCATGAATGCTACGGCAGACTTTCTTATCCTCTTTGATTTCCTGGTTCATAAACTGCATTTGTGATTCACTGATTCCAATTTTTGCTTCCTTTATTTCTATTTGAATCAGCATCACCCTGTTTTCCTTGTTCGATTATGAGTACTTCTATTCTTACCTGTGAATCCTTGTTATATGGAATTTTTCTATGCCACTTACTTTAACCCGCACTTTACTAACTCACTAATTTTAATTTACTAATTTCTTTTTTAAATTCTAACCATACTAACCCTTTTAATCTCTTTTCTGATTATTTTCACTTTCCTCTAACTTTCTCACCATGGCATATTGATTATTTTTCCATTTAACATAAATTCAATCACATTTCATTTACTCATTTTCCTTATTCTATTTCTCCCTTGCCGCTTTGAGTTTCCTTTGTTTAATTGCCTATTTGCTTTCCTATTTTATCCATATCCTGGTTTTCTGTTTTTCAGGATGTCTACCTCCCAAAGGAAAGGAAAAGGCAAGGCTACTGGCAAGCGCAAGAGAGGAGATTCCTCCCAGTCCATCATTGCTTTAATGCACGATTCTTCATGGCGGGAGAAGAACTTCACACAGCAAGAAAAAGCTGACCAACTGCTCCCCGCGCATGATCCTATAAAATTTGCAAACCGGTACTGTGAGCTGAAGTACCCGGCTTTTGCAAACTCCAGAAATCTATACCTACAACGAACTCTGAAGATCCCAGAAGCACTCCAGCAGTACACTACTGAGCAAATCAAGCAAAGGGGCTGGTTCTTTCTGGAAAGAACACTGACAGAGGTCAATTCATCTTGGGTACGGGAATTCTACTGTAACTACTATCTCACTACCCTAGATGCAGTGAACCTGAGAGGAAAACAAATTCTGGTCACTGAAGAGGCCTTAGAGGACATTCTCCGGCTCCCAGCCAAGTTCGATCAGCCTGATGGTTATTCAAAGGCTGAGGAGGACATGCGTCAGATGCAGTTTGATTGGGATGCTGTAAAGGGACGGATAGCTCTCGACCCGACAGTCCCTTGGGAGATGGGTCAGGACACTACCATGCCTAGAGGGATCAAGAGAGCATACTTAAACGATGAGGCTCGGCTATGGCATCAGATCTTGAGTAATTATGTGATGCCGAGTACTCACGAGACGGAGATCCCGACTGCTATGATCACCCTCCTTTGGTGTGTGCTGGAAGGTAAGGACCTTTATCTGCCACGTTTCATTCGGCACTATATGGCCAGGGTCCACGTTCGAGGCACCCTCCCCTTTCCATATCTAGTTACATAGCTTGGCCGTCGAGCTGATGTGCCATGGGAGGCTGCCGATGAGAGACCACCAGCGGCGGATTGAAGGAAGATCATTCCGCACAGTCGGAACTTCTTAGCCTTGGGCCACAGACCACCACCATTCACTGCTACTGATGAGTCAGCCCCACCGTCTGCTGGACCCTCTTCCTCCACTGCTGCACCACCTACCCCTGCTACCACCACTGCACCTCCACCTGCCACAGAGCCCGTCTATCATCTAGTGCACCGCTTGTTCCGACGATTTGACCAGATAGAGCGTCGCAACAAGCGGCGCTATGAGCACCTAAAGCTGATGATACGATCCGGTGATATCCCCTCCGAGCCTGACACACCGTCCGAGGCATCTGAGGAGGAGGCAGATGCACCCGAGGCAGAGACCCATCCCCAGGAGGCAGCTCCAGCCGCACCACAGGCAGCGGTCCCACATCAGATTGAGGCTGCGGATCTTGAGATTCCGATCCAGTCAGCAGCTCCTCCACAGCAGCCAGACTCCAGCCTACCACCACTGATACTCCAGCTACCATCCCTCTCAGTGATGACACTCCTTCACACCAGGCTTGATTGAGCATCGGAGACGATGCTTCCTTTTAAGTGTGGGGAGGTCGCCATCTCTGGCGTTTATTTTGGTGAACCACTACATACTTTTTCTTTTATTTTGGATATTTTTCTGTATTTTTCTCTTTTTCTTTTACTGTTATTTTCTGAGTACTTATACATTGCTTTTATGTATTTTTACTCTATTTTCTGCATTTTACATCTTTAGTTCATATTTTAGCCATTTAGTTTATTTTAGTTATTTAGTTTAGCTTGCAATTCTAATTTATTAGTGGATTAATTAGTATAGTTTACCCTTTTTTTTAGCATAAGATAGTATAATTTAAATTGAAAAATATAAAAAGGAAGTAAGCTAGAAAATTGAACATATCAGATTTAAATCCATAAACCTTGTATATAGCATTACATGATGTAGTTAAGCTGACAACATTTCATCAAGGAGGAACATTAAAACTTTAAAAGCTACCCTAAATAATTTTTTTATGAGAATAATGGGAATTTTTAACTAAACCTGCATACAATATATAAATGATATATGATGCTTGAGTTAGAGAACACACAGCCTGTGAGTCTTGAGCTTAAATTGTATGGTTGCATTCAAACCATAATTTCATTTCTGTGTGTTTCATTTCTTTTTATTCTGATGTTCTTTCCTTTGCTTTAATCTATATGTCCAATTATAGAATATAGAATAGATACATACCAAGAGAATGATTGAGGCCATCATTTGATTTTAGCTTACTCACCCCAAATTAGCCTACCTTTTACATCACCCTTGTTAGCCCCCTTGAGCCTTTTAAAACCCCTTTATTCTATTTAGCCAAATTACTAGCCTTAAGCAGAAAAACAAAAGAAAATCCCAAGTGAATCCTTGGTTAGCTTAAGATAGAAAATCATGAATAGAGTTAAATGTGGGAAACCTTTTGGGAACATGAATGATAGAAACAAAAAGGTAGAGAAGTTAAAAGAAATAAAATAAATTTGGGAAGCATGTTCATGAGAAAATCAAAGTGCTTTAATTGCCATGTGCCTTAAAAAAAATAAAAATTTATTTAATAAAAGGGGATACAAAAGAAATTCCCCAATGCAAAATAAAAGCAATGCACATGGAGTAAAAAAAAATAATAACATGAGCATGTAACAATAAGTGGGAAATATGGGAAATTAGGTAAAGAGATTTTGTTTTACTAGATATGTATGTTAGGTGAGATCTTAGTCTAATTAAGGATTCACTTATTTGCTCACTTGACCCTATACATAAATCCTTACCTTTACCTTGACCCCATTACAACCTCAATTAAGACCTCATGAATTTTTGGTATGTCTATATTCTATAATTGTTGATTGGTTAGATGAAAAATAAAGCTATAGAAATTAAGAATAAAAAGAGAAATAGAGTGAATAAACCCAATAAACACTGAGTGACTAGAGAGTAAACACAAAAATCCAGTGAGGGTTCAATAACTCATCAACATATATCAATGCTTAAATTTACTAATTGTTTTGCAAGTTTGTACAATGTTTTCTTTCCCATCTCATTTGCTAAATTCCTTTATTATTTAAGGTTTGGCTATATATATACATGACTCCTTGAGAATGTGAATTAACTTGACTACATGTAAGCTTTATATATGAGTGAATAAATTAGAGTTGCATGATGCATCATTCATTTAGGTAGTTGCATTTAAATTAGGTTGCATTGCATGACATTCCATCACCTTAACCTTAATTTTTTACCTTGGATTTAGCATGAGGACATGCTAGTGTTTAAGTGTGGGGAGGTTGATAAACCCATATTTCATGAGTTCTTTTGTGCTTAATTTGAGTGATTTATACAATCCTTCACCTGCTTATTCACATTAATTGCATGGTTTTACTTTCCCTTCCTTATTACGTCATATTGTGAAAAACATGTTTCCTAAGCTTTAAAAATTAATTATTTTAATTACCTTTATTTCCATTCGATGCCGTGATTAGTGTGTTGAGTAGTTTCAGATTTTCTAAGGCAGAATGACTTAAAGGATGGAAAAGGAAACATATAAAATGGAAGGAGAAAGCAAAACGGAGCTTTAAGGAAACTGGTATCCACGCAATCGCATGGATGACGCGATCGCGTGCCAGAAGCGAAGGTGCAGCGACGCGGCCGCATGACTGACGTGACCGCGTGACATAAGCAGAACGCATATGACATGGTCGCAGGACTGACGCGACCGCGTGGCAAGGAAAAGCTCCGAATGACGCGACCGCATGACCCACGCGGACGCGTGACAGAGGCCACGTATCAGAATTTACAGAATGTGCCCCCAGCGATTTCTGAAGCCCTTTCTGGCCCAGATCCAAGTACAGACAGCATAGACCAGAGGTTATAAAGTGTGGAAATGCACCCATTCAAAGGAGAGCTCGCATATTTTACTTTTCGATGATTTAGATTTAGTTGAGAGGGAGATATTCTCTCTCTCTCTTAGGATTTAGGATTTCTTCTTGTTTTAAGAGTGACTCTCAATCCAGGTTTTATGTTTCTTTGTTTTAGCTTTCTTTTACTTTTATTTATTCCAGCACTTGAATTAATCATTGAATTTACGAATTTCTTCCATATTGCAGACTATATTTAAATTAATAATATTTGAGGTATTTTCAGTTTATGATTGTTCTCTTTGATTTAAGTTACCATTGCTTCCCATCTAAGGATATTTTTATTATTCCAGCAATTTTACTTTTTCCCCTTTTGGTTCTGGTTAAGAATTCAGTAACTCAACAGTTATTAAACTCAACATAATTGATAATCGTTATCTTGCTAATTGAGCTGAACTTAAGTAATCCCAACCTTTTCTTAGGAAATAGATAGGATTCAAAGGTCAATTTAATTAGTCCCTTGACTTTCCTCTGCCCTAGTACAGGTTGATCAAGTGGAGTTTAGATTCAACTTTCATTATAGTTGAGAGAAATAACTACGTTGGACCTCCAACTTCTTTTACCTTACCAAAAGTCTGCTTTACAGTATTTATTTATTTTAATTGCCATTTACTTTACTTGTCATTTAAATTACTTGCTTCTCATCTTCTAAACCCCTATTACAACCTTTATAGCCAATAATAAGAACATACTTCCTCGCAGTTCCTTGAGAAGACGACCCGAGGTTTGAATACTCGGTTAACAATTTTTAAAGGGGTTTGTTACTTGTGACACCCAACACGTTTGCACGAAGGAATTTTTGTCGGTTTAGAGACTATATCTACAACGCAACTGTTTCTATGAATCTCTTTACTAGCAAAAATCTCTAACGTCATGCATCTTCCACAAGCACATTTTGGGTGACAAGCTTCATTTCCAAACACTTTTAGTTTAGTTTCTTTTTATGCTTTTTAGTTGTTTTGTATATATTTTATCTTTTGAGAAACTTTTTACTTAGTTTATTGCACTTTCTTAGTTTATTGCACTTTTAAATTTTGCTTGTACATAACTTAGTATTAACTAGTAGTTATGCATATTTTGATATTTTGCTCTTAATTTTGGCTTGTACATATGTTCTTTTTGGTTTTTAGTCTTGATTGTGATTTGGGATGATGTGATGATTGGACCTAAGTTTGATTTTCTATACACTTGTTATTTTGGTTTGATTGAAATTAGGAATTAAACTTAGGATTTTTGACCTTTTTCATCCAATCATACTATATACATATATAGAATAAAATTTAGTCAATTAATGAAATTTCCAAGAAACTTACTCTTTATATAGGGCATTCAAATTCAAATTGAATTGAGTTGAAATTTTTTGAAACTTGCATGATTTATATATTGTGGAATATGGTTTTTGAGTTAAAGAACATACAACTTGTGAATTTTTAAGCCTTATTGTGTGGTTACATCATTTAACCACTTATCTCATTCTTGTGTGTTGCTCTTCTCTATGATTGCAATCTTTGGTTTGTTTAAGTCTATATATCCATTATTTAGTGTATGTTTATGCAATTATGTGATTGAGGCCATTATTTCTTTATAGCTCACTTAACCCAAATAGCCTACCATTTCATTCACCTTTGTTTGCCAATTTGAGCCTATGAATGCCCCCTTTTTGTTCTTTATTTTGCCACATCATTAACCTTAAGCGAAAAACAATGAAATGTCCTTTATTTAAATCTTTGAGTAGCTTAAGTTAGTGAGACTGTGTCATGTTTAAGTGTGGAGAAAATGTGGAAACTTTGGTTGATGAATAGGTGTTTTATTCTTGTTGATAAATCTTGGAAATTTGGGATGCATACTTATGTAATATTATAGAAACCATATGCATTGATGTGTTGATATATATATTACGTTCTTGAAAAAAAAAGAAGAAAAGAAAAAAACGAAAAAAAAAAGAAAAAAAAGAGAAATAATAAAAAGGGGACAAAATTACCCCAATGTGAAATTCAATAAAAATCAATGCTTATGGAATTGCATTTGATGCATGAGTGTGTGTATATGTAAAAGTGAGATTATGTTATAGGTTGTGTGTGTGTTAGGTGATAATTTAGGCTAATCAAAGATTCAAATGCAAGCTCACCTAGCCATATGTACATCCTTACCTTTAACCTTAGCCCCATTACAACCTTGAAAAGATCTCATGATTTTTGCATATGTACATTAAATTTGTGTTGATTGGTTAGATGAACAACAAACTTTAGAAAGTATGATTAGAGGAGAATTAAGTGAATTGATCCTAAACACTTGAGTGACTAGAGTGCATACACATATCCGGTGAGGGTTCAATTACTCAACTCCATATTTTCACCTATGATTATTGCTTATCTTGTAAGTTTTCTTGAATTTCTTTATATGACTCAAATTCAATTGTGAATGTGATTTGGTTATGATTACTTTAGTCCTTGGTTGTATATAGATGCTTTCTTGGAAATTGATTTATTTCGACTAATTAAATACATATAGATAGTTAGATAGTATAGTTACATACATATAGATAGATTGTATATAGATAATTACATTGAATAATTGTTGATTCCCCTTCTTCTCTTCCTTTGGTATAGCATGAGGACATGCTATTGTTTAAGTACGGGGATACGATGAATCCACATTTTATGGTGTTTATTTGCTCTATTTGGGTGGATTTCATCAACTTTTCTTGTATTTATCCATTGAAATAGCATAGTTTCATAATTTCTCCCTAAATTGTGCTTGAAAGTGAAAACATGCTTTTTAAGCTTTATAATTGCTAAATTTTATTCACTTTAATTCCATTTGATACCTTGATGTATTTGTTGAATAATTTCAGGCTTACAAGGCAAGTATGGATTGAAGAAGTGGAAGGAAAGCATGCAAAATGGGAGAATTCAAGAAATGAAAGATTTGTAAAGCTGCCAGTCCTGACCTCTCGGAACTAAAGTGATCATAACTTGAGCTACAGAGGTCCAAATGAAACGGTTCCAACGGCATTGGAAAGCTAACGTTCGGGGCTTCAAAATGATATGCAATTTCCTATAGTGGACATAAGTCTAAGTGTGTGTACGCACACAATTTGTACGTATGCACAAGTCAGAAAATAGCAAGTGTGCGGACGCACACATTTGTGCGTCCGCACACGTCCTGGCACGTGAGCTCATTAATTGCAAACCGCTGAAGGCGATTTCTGGGCCCCAAAACCCAATCCAACTTATTTCTGAAGCTATTTCAAGCCAAATTGAAGAGGGATGAAGTGGGGGAGCACTTAGGTTTAGGTTTTTACATGTTTTTGTTAGTTTTCTAGAGAGAAGCTCCCCCTTCTCTCTAGAATTAGGATTTCTTAGTTTAATTTCTTGCACTTATTATGTTTAATTATTGTTTTTAATATAGTTTCTTCTACCTTTCTTTGTTCTATTGTCTTAATTTCCTTGTTTATCTTGTTAATTTCTCATTTTAGTTGTCTTTTATGTTTATGCACACTCTTGTTATTTTAATTTACATTTAATGCAATTTTATGTTTTATGTCATTTATTACTTCATTAAGTTGCTATCTTTATTTTTCTTGCTTGGTAGTTGTAACATTTATTATTTCTTGTCATTTTATCATGCTTTCTTTACATGCCCATGATGGGTGGAAATCAAATTCCACACCAAAACTCACCGGCAAGTGTACCGGGTCACATCAAGTAGTAAAACTCACTTAGAGTGAGGTCGATCCCATAGGGATTGATGGATCAAGCAATTTTAGTGGGTGATTAGTCTAGTCAAGCTAACATTGGTGAATTGAAGTGAAATTGAAGCAACAGAATGTAAATAGCAGTGAATTTAAAGTTGCAAAAAGTAAATGAGCAGAATCTTAAAGAGTAAGAAATGTAAATTGACAGAATCTTAAATGACAAGAAATGTAAATTGCATGAAATGTATAGGGGGGCTGGGTGCTGGAAATTAAAGAAAGCAATGAAGCAAGCAATCAAAGAGATCTTGAGAACAAATGACAGGAAATTCAAAGTGCAGGAAAATTTAAATTCAGATCACAGTAGCTCAAATGTAAAGTACAGAGGAACAAAAGTGCAGGAAGGTAAATTGGGAGCAATAGGAACAGAAAGTAAAAATTTCAGAGAAGGAAATTGTAGCAGAAAAGTAAACCAGCAAGAAGACTTAGATCAATTCTCAAATCCCAAAGAGAAATTAACAATTTCTCTTGAAATAGCAAAAACAGAAAGCAAGCCAAGAGCTCAATTTCTCTCTCGATCAAAACAGAAAGGAAATTACAGAAGAAGGAATTTGAAACTTGCATAAGCCAATTTAAATCCAATACTTGAAATGTAAAAATGCAGAAAAATAAAAGTGTTTCAAAGAGAATTCTCTATTCTACTCTACTCCTATTGCTCTCTAGCAGAGCCAGCATCCTTAATGAAAAGAAATTGATGCCTTTATATAGGCTTTACAAAATGAAAAATGAAATTGAAATTGAAAACAAATTAAAATAAAATTCCTAATCTAATTGTTTCTTGTGCCTTTGAGTGATGTTCATGGGCTTTGCTTGTTTTGGATTTGAAGAAGAGTGGATCCGGATGGCTTGATTTAATTGAATCAGTGTGCATTTTGTGAAGCTCCAGTGGAGCGCTCAGTTAAGTTAGTGAACTGAGCGCTACACATGCCTTGTTGTGTTGATGCGCCCAGCCTTGCTTGGTTCAGACATAGCACTCAGTGAGGGGTTTCAACGTAGCGCTCCTTGCCTTGTGTGTTGGTTCCATCTTCGAGTCCTGGCTATCCCATTTTGAGTGTTGCGCCTTGAAAAACTTGATGAGGGAGCCCAAAAACGTTAAAAGAATTAACGTAGCGCTCAATTTTTAAATGCTACCTCCTTGGCTGAATGAAGCGCTCCGTTGCAACAATTAACGTAGCGCTCATTGCTTAGTGAGAATGGCCGAGAAAGTTAACAAATTTAACGTAGCGCTCCCTTTAAAAATGAGCGCTCCGTTTATTTACTTCAACGTTACATGCATTTCATGAATGGCTTTACTAACTAATGCATGCTTTTATTATATTACTTAGTTAATAAAGCCAATTGCATTACGTTAAAGCATTCATTCATTAATTCATTGGCTTTAATAATGTATTACATGCATGCTTGATTAGTAATGCCGTAAAGCTCATTAATAATGCCAATTTAATAAGCATGGTTCATGATGGCATGCATGCATGCTTTAATTTGGCCGTGGCATTCATGGTCATGGGTCACGCTTTTAAAAGCGTGGCCTAAAGTTCCAAAGCGTGCTCAAACTTCAAAGTGTGCCCCAAAATTCTTTTTTTCTCTTTTTGAGCTTAATTTGTGCTTTTTTGCTTCTTTTTCCACTCATTTCCTACAAAATTTATAAAATCAAAAGATCAAGGAAATATACCATTTAAGCACAAAAGAATGCAATATTTAATCACTAATCATCAATTTCTTGTATGAAAAAGGATAGAAAAACATGACATGATGACATGTCATCACAACACCAAACTTAAACCTTGCTTGTCCCCAAGCAAGAAAAAAATCATGCAATAAAGATTGACAATCCAAGGTGAGAAGAATAGCAAGTTAATGTTCATGGTAGGCTAGTTTTCTATGCATGCTACAATCACAAAAGAAATATAAATGATTGATGCTTCTATCTAGCTCATTTTATGAAATCATTTCCTTATGTTTCTTCCTTGAAACAAGCTTTTCATTTCCTTATTAGCTTCTCCTTTTGGGTGTTTTACCCCATGAGTTGATAACAAAGCTACGACTTCTAAATGCTTTCTTTTCAAGTATTACCACTTGATACATAAGCACCACAAGCATTTAATTAGAGGACTTCTTTAAGCTCATTTGTTTCTTTTCTTAACTTAACTCTCTAATCATTGATGCTCAGAGCCTTGAGCTTTGAGGGAGTGCATTTGCACTTGAGCCTAACCTTGACTCTAAGTGTTTTGTTTTCAAGCTTTTTGCTTGATACATAAATACCACAAGTACTTAACAATGAAATTGTCATTGGTACTCAGAGCCTTCAGCTTTCTCATTCTTTCCCTTTTTCTTTTCTTGCCTTATTTGCATTTGCTTCTTTCAAGGATTTCATGACTTCCAAAGATTTCACAAAATGTCCTAGATAAAAACTTCAATTAAATTAAATCTAATGTAATTGAGCAACAATTAACCATACTAGCTTTCCAATACTTGTATGCACATGCTAAGTTCTTCTTTAATTCCTTGTTTGTTTATGATCATGATACTTTACTGCTTTGAACTTTACAAAACTCAGGTTGGTAGTTATAATGGCATATCAACATGTTACAAATCAGAATTCAGGCTATGCTTATTCATACACACATGTAAACAGAGAATATAAAGACAATCATGCAATTTAAAGTACTGGAAACAAATGAGAGGAAAAAGAACTTCACAACCTTGTGATTCATCTTCTCTATTGTTGTCATTTTCCTCTCATTCTTCCCTTTCCCTTTCCAAACTCAGAATGCTTGCCCATCCTCAAGCAACAATTAGAACAATGGCTATGGGGCTAACATGGATCATGAATGTCTTACACAATGAAATGTTAGTAACACATGTGTTTTAAGCAAGCAGAATTAAAGATAACAATCAAGGCACAGGAAACAGAGACATTGTGATTGCAAACATAGAGAGTGTGCATGATACATTTCATAAAGAAAGTAAGTGGCACACCAAACTTAGTGTGATACTTACACTTGAAATTGATGCAAGTATCCTGTAAAGATTGGAAGCAAATTTTGTTGCATAGCAACACCAAACTTAGAATGCAATCACATGTCCATTTTATTTGAACTAAGACTAAATAAAACTGTTATATGTTAAATACAATCACCAAGCCAATAATCTGTCATGAATAAGGAGTTCTTGGTGATGTATTAACAAAAATAGTTAATAACAGAAAGCATTAAAAACAAGGAAATGACTAAAACAAAGAGAGACTAAAATTGTCAAAGAAAGATAACACTGCAAGGCATTATGATTATGCAGACAAGTGATGCTGCTGAATAGATTACATAGGAGATAAGTGGCACACCAAACTTAGAATCTTAGTGTGACACTTTCAATTCAGATTTGATTCAATCATCCATAGAGATTAAAAACAAATTGTTTCAGGGAAACACCAAACTTAGAACGTAATCATATGCCAATTTATTGAAATTTAAACATAGCAAAGAAAGAAAATAAACCAAGCAGAGAAATGCAATGTTACCTAAGGTTGGGTTGCCTCCCAACAAGCGCTCTTTTAGTGTCATTAGCTTGACATGTTGTTCTTCACTTTCTTCCTCTTCTTCCAGTTTGTTAAGAGGAATGACCTCAAGGGGAGAAATAAACCAGCTAGTGTCTCCTTTCTTGGTCTCTTCTCAGCAAGCTTCCTGATGAGCGGATAATTTATACGCTTTTTGGCATTGTTTTTAGTATGTTTTTAGTAGGATCTAGTTACTTTTAGGGATGTTTTTATTAGTTTTTATGTTAAATTCACATTTCTGGACTTTACTATGAGTTTGTGTGTTTTTATGTGATTTTAGGTATTTTCTGGCTGAAATTGAGGGACTTGAGCAAAAATCAGATTTAGAGGTTGAAGAAGGACTGCTGATGCTGTTGGATTCTGACCTCCCTGCACTCAAAGTGGATTTTCTGGAGCTACAGAACTCAAAATGGCGCGCTTCCAATTGCGTTGGAAAGTAGACATCCAGGGATTTCCAGCAATATATAATAGTCCATACTTTGGCCGAGTTTAGATGACGCAAAAGGGCGTTGAACGCCAGTTCTACGCTGCAGTCTGGAGTTAAACGCCAGAAACACGTCACGAACCAGAGTTGAACGCCAGAAACACGTTACAACCTGGCGTTCAACTCCAGAAAGAGCCTCTGCACGTGTAACATTCAAGATCAGCCTGAGCACACACCAAGTGGGCCCCGGAAGTGGATTTATGCATCAATTACTTACTTCTGTAAACCCTAGTAACTAGTTTAGTATAAATAGGAATTTTTACTATTGTATTATCATCATCTTATGATTTTTAGTTCAACTTTGGATCATATTGATCATGTTTGGGGGCTGGCCATTCGGCCATGCCTGGACCTTCATCACTTATATATTTTCAACGGTAGAGTTTCTGCACTCCATAGATTAAGGTGTGGAGCTCTGCTGTTCCTCGTGATTTAATGCGAAGTACTACTGTTTTTTCTATTCAATTCAACTTATTCCGCTTCTAAGATATTCATTCGCACTTCAATATGAATGTGATGAGCATGACAATCATCATCATTCCCCCACGAACACGTGCCTGACAACCACTTCCGTTCCACCTTAGATTGAATGAGTATCTCTTAGATCTCTTAATCAGAATCTTCGTGGTATAAGCTAGATTGATGGCGGCATTCATGAGAGTCTGGAAAGTCTAAACCTTGTCTGTGGTATTCCGAGTAGGATTTAGGGATTGAATGACTGTGACGAGCTTCAAACTCGCGAGTGCTGGGCGTAGTGACAGACGCAAAAGGAGGGTGAGTCCCATTCCAGTATGATCGAGAACCTCTGATGATTAGCCGTGCTGTGATAGAGCATTTGGACCTTTTTCACAAGAGGATGGGATGTAGACATTGACAACGGTGTTGCCCTTACATAAAGCCAGCCATGGAAAGGAGTAGGACTGATTGGATGAAAACAGCAGGAAAGCAGAACTTCAGAGGAACGAAAGCATCTCTATACTCTTATCTGAAATTCTCACCAATGAATTACATAAGTGTTTCTATCTTTATTTTCTATTTATTTATTATTTTCGAAAACTCCATAACCATTTGATATCCGCCTGACTGAGATTTACAAGGTGACCATAGCTTGCTTCAAGCCGACAATCTCCGTGGGATCGACCCTTACTCACGTAAGGTTTATTACTTGGACGACACATTGCACTTGCTGGTTAGTTGTGCGAAGTTGTGAATTTATGCTTGGACCATGGTATTGTGCACCAGTTATTGGCGCCATTGCCAGGGAGAGAACGAACAACAAATTTTACAACCTCAGAGTAACAATTTCGCCATCTCCGTGGGATCGACCCTTACTCACGTAAGGTTTATTACTTGGACGACCCATTGCACTTGCTGGTTAGTTGTGCGAAGTTGTGAAGTTATGCTTGGACCATGGTATTGTGCACCAGTTATTGGCGCCATTGCCAGGGAGAGAACGAACAACAAATTTTACAACCTTAGAGTAACAATTTCGCATTACCAAGTTTTTGGCGCCGTTGTCGGGGATTGTTCGAGTTTGGACAACTGACGATTCATCATGTTGCTCAGATTGGATAATTTTCTTCTTATTTTATTTTCAAAAAGTTTTCAAAAAAAAAATTTTTTTCAAAAATCTTTCAAAAATTTCTCATCTGTTTTTGAAAATTATTCTAAAATTTTTTAAGAATGAATTCTAGTGTTTCATGAAGCATGTTGAAGCCTGACTGGCTGTAAAGCCATGTCTAAATTCATTTGGACTGGGGCTTCCAACCCAACATTTTCAAGAGCAAGCTAGTTGTTGCTAATCCACCTGCTGCTGTTCCTGGTCCACCTGATTTACATGCTAAAGCTTGACTGGCTATTAAGCCATGTCTAACCCTCAGATTGGAGCTTTAAACTAAGAGTGCAAGATTCCTGGAATTCATATTAAAAATTTTGGAATCCTTATTTTTCTTTTTCAAATAATTTTCGAAAAATCCAAAAACAGCATAAAATCATAAAAAATCAAAAATATTTTGTGTTTCTTGTTTGAGTCTTGAGTCAATTTTTAAGTTTGGTGTCAATTGCATTTTTTCTAAAAATTTTATGCATTTTTCGAAAACTCATGCATTCATAGTGTTCTTCATGATCTTCAAGTTGTTCCTGGCCAGTCTTCTTGTTTGATCTTGATGTTTTCTTGTTTTGTGTCTTTTCTTATTTTTCATATGCATTCTTGCATTCATAGTGTCTATACATGAAAAATTTCTAAGTTTGGTGTCTTGCATGTTTTCTTTTCTTGAAAATTTTTCAAAAATAAGTTCTTGATGTTCATCTTGACATTCAAAGTGTTCTTGGTGTTCATCTTGACATTCATAGCATTCTTGCATGCATTCATTGTTTTGATCCATAACTTTCATGCATTGAGTCTTTTTCATGTTTTTCTCTTTCATCATTGAAAATTCAAAAATCAAAAAAATATCTTCCCCTTTTTCACTCATAAATTTTGAAAATTTGGATTGACTTTTTCAAAAATTTTTAAAATCTAGTTGTTTTTATGAGTCAAATCAAATTTTCAATTTAAAAATCTTATCTTTTTCAAAAATCTTTTTCAAAAATCAAATCTTTTTCATTTTTTTATTTATTTTCGAAAATTATAAAAATATTTTTCAAAAATCTTTTTCTTAATTTTATCTCATAATTTTCGAAAATATCATCAACAATTAATGTTTTCATTCAAAAATTTCAAGTTTGTTACTTACTTGTTTAGAAAGATTCAAACTTTAAGTTTTAGAATCATATCTTGTGATTTCTTGTGAACCAAGTCATTAATTGTGATTTTAAAAATCAAATCTTTTTCAAAACTAATTTCAATCATATCTTTTCAAAAATATCTTTTTACCTTATCTTTTCTAACTTCTTATCTTCTTATCTTTTCAAAAATTGATTTTCAAAATTTGTTTCAACTAACTAACTAACTTTTTGTTTGTTTCTTATCTTTTTCAAAACTACCTAACTAACTCTCTCTCTCTAATTTTCGAAAATACCTCCCCCTTTTTCAAAAATTCTTTTTACTTAATTAATTATTTCAACTTTTAATTTTAATTTTAATTTTATCTTAATTTTCGAAAATCATTAACTCTTTTTCAAAATTTATTTTCGAAAACTTCTTCTTCTCATCTCCTTCTATTTATTTATTCATTTACTAACACTTCTCTTCATCTCAAATCATTACTTCTATCCTCACCCTTGTGTTTGGATTATCCATTCTTCTTCACTCTTATTCCCTTTCTTCTTCTACTAACGACAAGGGAACCTCTATACTGTGGTAAAAAGGATCCCTATTATTATAATTTTTCTGTTCTCTCTTTTTCATATGAGCAGGAGCAAGGATAAGAACATTCTTGTTGAAGAAGACCCTGAACCTGAAAGGACTCTGAAGAGGAAACTAAGAGAAGCTAAAATACAACAATCCAGAGATAACCTTACAGAAATTTTCGAACAAGAAGAGGAGATGGCAGCTGAAAATAATAATAATGCAAGGAGGATGCTTGGTGACTTCACTGCACCTAATTCCAATTTACATGGAAGAAGCATCTCAATTCCTACCATTGGAGCAAACAACTTTGAGCTTAAACCTCAATTAGTTTCTCTGATGCAACAAAATTGCAAGTTTCATGGACTTCCATCTGAAGATCCTTTTTAGTTCTTAACTGAATTTTTGCAGATCTGTGATACTGTTAAGACCAATGGAGTAGATCCTGAAGTCTACAGGCTCATGCTTTTCCCGTTTGCTGTAAGAGACAGAGCTAGAGTGTGGTTGGACTCTCAACCCAAAGATAGCCTGAACTCTTGGGATAAGCTGGTCAAGGCTTTCTTAGCCAAGTTCTTTCCTCCTCAAAAGCTTAGCAAGCTTAGTGTGGATGTTCAAACCTTCAGACTTAAAGAAGGTGAATCCTTCTATGAAGCTTGGGAGAGATTGGTGCACGAAATTGTGTTCCACGTTCTTTGTACTTGTGTGAGATTAACAATATATAATTGTATTGAATCCTCATTGTGGCTCTATGTGTGGACACAACTCCGTTCAACTAACCAGTAAGTGCACTGGGTCGTCCAAGTAATACCTTACGTGAGTAAGGGTCGAATCCCACGGAGATTGTTGGTATGAAGCAAGCTATGGTCACCTTGTAAATCTCAGTCAGGCAGATTTAAACATGATACTTGATTAGATTAAAATAAACAATAAAAGGGATAGAGATACTTATGTAGATTCATTGGCATGAATTTCAGATAAGCGAATGGAGATGCTTTTCGTTCCTCTGAACCTCTGCTTTCCTACTATCTTCATCCAATCAGTCTTACTCCTTTCCATGGCTGGCTTTATGTGATACATCACCACTGTCAATGGCTACTTTCGGTCATCTCACGGGAAAATGATCCAATGCCCTGTCACGGCACGGCTAATCGTCTGGAGGCATCACCCTTGTCAATGGCTTCATCTTATCCTCTCAGTGAATAATATGCTCACGCACCCTGTCACGGCACGGCTATTCATCTGTCGGTTCTCGATCATGCTGGAATAGGATTTACTATCCTTTTGCGTCTGTCACTAACGCCCTGCAATCGCGAGTTAGGAGCTCGTCACAGTCATTCAATCATTGAATCCTACTCAGAATACCACAGACAAGGTTTAAACCTTCCGGATTCTCTTGAATGCCGCCATCATTCTAGCTTACGCCACGAAGATTCTGGTTAGGAGATCTAAGAGATATTCATTCTAGCTTAATTCATGTAGAACAAAAGTGTTTGTCAGGCACGCGTTCATAAGGGAGAAGGATGATGAGCGTCACACATAATCATCACCTTCATCACGTTCTTGGGTGCGAATGGATATCTTAGAAGCGAAATAAGAAGAATTGAATAGAAAACAGTAGTACTTTGCATTAATCTTTGAGGAACAGCAGAGCTCCACACCTTAATCTATGGAGTGTAGAAACTCTACCGTATGAAAATACATAAGTGAAGGTCCAGGCATGGCCGAGAGGGCCAGCCCCCAAAACGTGATCACAGGATCAAAATACAATCCAAAGATGCCTAATACAATAGTAAGAGGTCCTATTTATAATAAACTAGCTACTAGGGTTTACATGAGTAAGTAATTGATGTATAAATCCACTTCCGGGGCCCACTTGGTGTGTGTTTGGGCTGAGCTTAAGTGTTGCACGTGCAGAGGCCATTTGTGGAGTTGAACGCCAGTTTCTGTGCCAGTTTGGGCGTTCAACTCTGGTTTTGGACCCTTTTCTGGCGCTGGACGCCAGATCTGGGCAGAAGGCTGGCGTTGAACGCCAGTTTACGTCGTCAATTCTTGGCCAAAGGATGAACTATTATATAGTTCTGGAAAGCCCTGGATGTCTACTTTCCAACGCAATTGGAAGCGCACCATTTCGAGTTCTGTAGCTCCAGAAAATCCACTTTGAGTGCAGGGAGGTCAGAATCCAACAGCATCAGCAGTCCTTCTTCAACCTCTGAATCTGATTTCTGCTTAAGTCCCTCAATTTCAGCCAGAAAATACCTGAAATCACAGAAAAACACACAAACTCATAGTAAAGTCCAGAAATGTGAATTTAACATAAAAACTAATGAAAACATCCCTAAAAGTAACTAGATCCTACTAAAAACATACTAAAAATAATGTCAAAAAGCGTATAAATTATCCGCTCATCACAACCCCAAACTTAAATTGTTGCTTGTCCCCAAGCAACTGAAAATCAAATAGGATAAAAAGAAGAGAATATACTATAAATTCCAAACTATCAATGAAACATAGTTTCAATCATATGAGCGGGAGTTATAGCTTTTTGCCTCTTGAATAGTTTTGGCATCTCACTTTATCCATTGAGGTTCAGAATGATTGGCATCTATAGGAACTTCAGATTTCACATAATGTTATTGACTCTCCTAGTTCAGTATGATGATTCTTGAACACAGCTTCTTTATGAGTCTTGGCCGTGGCCCTAAGCACTTTGTTTTCCAGTATTACCACCGGATACATAAATGCCACAGACACATAATTGGGTGAACCTTTTCAGATTGTGACTCAGCTTTGCTAAAGTCCCCAATTAGAGGTGTCCAGGGTTCTTAAGCACACTCTTTGTTTTTTTGCTTTGGACCTTGACTTTAACCGCTCAGTCTCAAGTTTTCACTTGACACCTACACGCCACAAGCACATGGTTAGGGACAGCTTGGTTTAGCCGCTTAGACCAGGATTTATTCCTTTAGGCCCTCCTATCCACTGATGCTCAAAGCCTTGGGATCCTTTTTATTTGCCCTTGCCTTTTGGTTTTAAGGGTTATTGGCTTTTTGCTCTTGCCTCTTGGTTTTAAGAGCTTTGGCTTTTTCTGCTTGCTTTTTCTTTCTATATTTTTTTTTCGCCTATTTTTTTTTTCTCTCTTTTTTTTTTTGCAAGCTTTGTTCTTTGCTGCTTTTTCTTGCTTCAAGAATCATTTTTATGATTTTTCAGATTATCAAATAACATGTCTCCTAGTCATCATTCTTTCAAGAGCCAACATATTTAACATTCTTAAACAACAACTTCAAAAGACATATGCACTGTTCAAGCATACATTCAGAAAACAAGAAGCATTGTCACCACATCAATATAATTAAGCTAAGTTCAAGGATAAATTCAAAACTTCATGTACTTCTTGTTCTTTTGAATTAAAACATTTTTCATTTAAGAGAGGTGATGGAGTCATAGGACATTTATAACTTTAAGACATAGTTACTACTACTAATGATCATGTAATGAAGACACAAACATAGATAAGCACATAACATAGAAAACGAAAAACAGAGAAAGTAAGAGCAAGGAATGAATCCACCTTAGTGATGATGGCGTTTCAATGATGTTCTTGGGCTCTTCTATGTCTCTTCCTTGCCTTTGCGGCTTGATTCCTAGTGATTTTTTTTTTTTTGGGATTTCTATCCTCAGTTGCTTCTAATAATTATGTGGAGGGAGGTGCATCTCCTGAGGTATCTCAGGGATCTCTTGATTTGCAGCCACATGTTCTACCACTGAGCTATAGATCCTTTACATAATTGTTTTACCACACCAAACTTAGAATGTTGCTCGCCCTCGAGCAAAAGAAGAAGGAATAGATGAAGAAGAAGATGTGGAAAAAAAACTAGGATTATGAGGAGGTAAGGTGGAGATCCTGTGGGGTTCACAGATCCTGAGGTGATCCTGTGGGGTCCACAGATCCTGAGGTGTCAAGGCATTTACATCCCTGCACCAAATTAGGCATGTAAAATGCCCTTGCACACAACTCTGGGCGTTCAGCGCCAGGTTGGTGGCCATTTTGGGCGTTCAACGCCCATTTGCTGCCATTTCTGGCGTTGAACGCCAGAACCATGCTTGTTCTGGGCGTTCAGCGCCAGGATGCTCCCATTCTGGGCGTTCAGCGCCAGAACTATGCTCTGTTCTGGCGTTTGAACGCCAAACAGATGCTCCTCCAGGGTGTGATTTTTCTTCTGCTATTTTTGATTCTGTTTTTGATTTTTTTGTTTATTTTGTGACTCCACATGATCATGAACCTAAGAAAACATGAAAATAAGAATTAGATAAACATTGGGTTGCCTCCCAACAAGCGCTTCTTTAATGTCAATAGCTTGACAGTGGGCTCTCATGGAGCCTCACAGATGTGCAGAGCTTTGTTGAGACTCTCCAACACCAAACTTAGAGTTTGGATATGGGAGTTCAACACCAAACTTAGAGTTTGGTTGTGGCCTCCCAACACCAAACTTGGAGTTTGACTGTGGGGGCTCTGGTTGACTCTGCTTTGAGAGAAGCTTTTCAAGCTTCCTCTCCATGGTTGCAGAGGGAGATCCTTGAGTTTTGAATACAAGGGAGTTCTCATTCCATTGAAGGACTATTTCACCTTTGTCAACATCAATCACAGCTCTTGCTGTGGCCAGGAAAGGTCTTCCTAGGATGATGGATTCATCATCTTCCTTTCCAGTATCCAGGACTATGAAATCAGCAGGGATGTAAAGGCCCTCAACCTTTACTAACACGTCCTCTACTTGTCCATAAGCCTGTCTTCTTGAGCTGTCTGCCATCTCTAATGAGATTTTAGCAGCTTGCACCTCATAGATTCCCAGTTTCTCTATTACAGAGAGAGGCATGAGGTTTATTCCTGAACCAAGGTCACACAGAGCCTTAAAGATCATGGTGCCTATGGTACAGGATATTATGAACTTTCCAGGATCCTGTCTCTTCTGAGGCAATGTCAGTTGATCCAGATCACTTAGTTCATTGATGAACAAGGGAGGTTCAACTTCCCAAGCATCAATGCCAAATAATTTGGCATTCAGCTTCATGATTGCACCAAGAAACTTGGCAGTTTGCTCTTCAGTGACATCCTCATTCTCTTCAGAAGAGGAATACTTATCAGAGCTCATGAAGGGCATAAGGAGGTCCAATGGGATCTCTATGGTCTCTAGATGAGCCTCAGAGTCCTTTGGTTCCCCAGAGGGAAGCTCCTTATTGATCACTGGACGTCCCAGGAGGTCCTCCTCCTTGGGATTCACGTCCTCTCCTCTCCTCAGAGGTTCGGCCATGGCGCTTATGTCAATGGCCTTGCACTCTCCTTTTGGGTTCTCTTCTGTATTGCTTGGGAGAGTACTAGGAGGGATTTCAGTGATCCTTTTACTCAGCTGGCCCACTTGTGCTTCCAGATTTCTAATGGAAGACCTTGTTTCATTCATGAAACTTACAGTGGCCTTAGATAGATCAGAGACTAGATTTGCTAAATTAGAAGCATTTTGTTCAGAGTTCTCTGTCTGTTGCTGAGTTGATGATGGAAAAGGTTTGCTATTGCTAAACCTGTTTCTTCCACCATTATTAAAGCCTTGTTGAGGCTTTTGATCCTTCCATGAGAAATTTGGATGATTTCTCCATGTTGAGTTATAGGTGTTTCCATAAGGTTCACCTAAGTAATTTACCTCTGCTATTGCAGGGTTCTCAGGATCATAGGCTTCTTCTTCAGAAGATGCCTCTTGAGTACTGTTGGATGCAGCTTGCATTCCATGCAGACTCTGAGAAATCATATTGACTTGCTGAGTCAATATTTTGTTCTGAGCCAATATGGCATTCAGAGTATCAACTTCAAGAACTCCCTTCTTCATAGGCGTCCCATTATTCACAGGATTCCTTTCAGAAGTGTACATGAACTGGTTATTAGCAACTATGTTAATGAGTTCTTGAGCTTCTGCAGGCGTTTTCTTTAGGTGAATGGATCCACCTGCAGAAGTGTCCAGTGACATCTTTGATAGCTCAGATAAACCATCATAGAATATATCCAGGATGGTCCATTCTGAAAGCATGTCAGAAGGACACTTTTTGGTCAGCTGTTTGTATCTTTCCCAAGCTTCATAGAGAGATTCACCTTCTTTCTGTCTGAAGGTTTGAACATCAGCTCTAAGCTTGCTCAGCTTTTGAGGAGGAAAGTACTTGGCTAAGAAAGCCGTGACCAGCTTATCCCAAGAGTTCAGGCTGTCTTTGGGTTGAGAATCCAACCATAATCTAGCTCTGTCTCTTACAGCAAAAGGGAAAAGCATGAGCCTGTAGACTTCAGGATCTATTCCGTTAGTCTTAACAGTATCACATATCTGCAAGAATTCAGTTAAGAACTGAAAAGGATCTTCAGATGGAAGTCCATGAAACTTGCAGTTCTGCTGCATTAGAGAAACTAATTGAGGTTTCAGCTCAAAGTTGTTTGCTCCAATGGCAGGAATGGAGATGCTTCTTCCATGTAAATTGGAATTAGGTGCAGTAAAGTCACCAAGCATCTTCCTTACATTATCATTATTTTCGGCTGCCATCTCCTTTGCCTGTTCGAAAATTTCTGAAAGGTTTTCTCTGGATTGTTGTATTTTAGCTTCTCTTAATTTTCTCTTCAGAGTCCTTTCAGGTTCTGGATCTGCTTCCACAAGAATGTTCTTATCCTTGCTCCTGCTCATATGACAAAGAAGAGGGCACAGAAAAATAATAATAATAATAGAGATTCTCTTTACCACAGTATAGAGGTTCCCTTATGTAAGTGGAAGAAGAGGGGGAGACAAAGAATGTAATATAATGGAAGAAACACAACTGTGAGGATTGAAGAGAGGTGAGATGAGATGTTAGGATATGAATGAATAAATAGAATGAGATGGGGGAGGGATAATTTTCGAAAATTATTTTGAAAAAGAGTTAGTGATTTTTGAAAATGGTTTTTGAAAATTGTTAGTAATTTTCGAAAATTTTTGAAATCAAAAATAAAAAATAAAAATAATTAGTTAATTAAAAAGAAATTTTTGAAAAAGAGGGGAGATATTTTCGAAAATTAGAGAGAGAGAGTTAGTTAGGTAGTTTTGAAAAAGTTAAGAAACAAACAAAAAGTTAGTTAGTTAGTTGAAACAAATTTTGAAAAGATAAGAAGTTAGGAGGTTAGAAAAGATATTTTGAAAAGATATTTTTGAAAAAGATAAGATAAGAAGATATTTTTGAAAAGATATGATTGAAATTAGTTTTGAAAAAGATTTGATTTTTAAAATCACAATTAATGACTTGATTCATAAGAAATCACAAGATATGATTCTAGAACTTAAAGTTTGAATCTTTCTTAACAAGCAAGTAACAAACTTCAAATTTTTGAATCAAAACATTAATTGTTTATGTTATTTTCGAAAATTATGATACAAAAATAAGAAAAAGATTTTTGAAAAATATTTTTGGAATTTTCGAAAATAACTAAGAAATTTGAAAAAGATTTGATTTTTGAAAAAGATTTTGAAAAAGATAAGATTTTCAAATTGAAAATTTGATTTGACTCATAAGAAACAACTTGATTTTTAAAAATTTTTCAAAAAGTCAACTCAATTTTCGAATTTGATGAGAGAAAAAGGGAAAGATATTTTTTTGATTTTTGAAATTTTTATGAAAACATGAAAATTATGCAATGCATGAAATTTTTAGATCAAAACAATGAATGCATGCAAGAATGCTATGAATGTCAAGATGAACACCAAGAACACTATGAAGATCATGATGAACATCAAGAACATATTTTTGAAAAATTTTTAATGCAAAGAAAACATGCAAGACACCAAACTTAGAATTCTTTAATGCTTGCGCACTAAGAATTCAAGAATGCATATGATAAACATGAAAAGACACAAAACAAAAAATCATCAAGATCAAACAAGAAAACTTACCGAGAACAACTTGAAGATCATGAAGAACACTATGAATGCATGAAATTTTTGAAAAATGCTAGATGCATATGCAAGTGACACCAAACTTATGATATGACTCAAGACTCAAATAAGAAACACAAAATATTTTTGATTTTTATGATTTTCTAATTTTTTGGATTTTTTTTTCTTATTTTTCGAAAATTAATTGAAAAAGGAAAATAAGGATTCCAAAATTTTTAATATGAATTCCAGGAATCTTGCCATGTTAGTCTAAAGCTTCAGTCCAGGAATTAGACATGGCTCACTAGCCAGCCAAGCTTTCAATGAAAGCTCCAGTCCAAAACACTAGACATGGCCAATGGCCAGCCAAGCTTCAGCAGGTGATCGTGGATCAGCAGCAGGTGGATGAGCAACAACTAAGTTGCTCTTGATAACAAATTACAAGCTTCAGTCCAAATGAATTTAGACATGGCTTTACAGCCAGCCAGGCTTCACATGCTTCATGAAACACTAGAATTCATTCTTAAAAATTTTGAATAAATTTTTGAAAACATTTTTTTTTTCGAAAACAAAAGAGAAATTTTTTTTTTTTGAAAATATTTTTGAAAGATTTTTGAAAAGAAAACGAAAAGAAAGTTACCCAATCTGAGCAACAAGATGAACCGTCAGTTGTCCAAACTCAAACAATCCCCGGCAACGGCGCCAAAAACTTGGTGCACGAAATTGTGTTCCACGTTCTTTGTACTTGTGTGAGATTAACAATATATAATTGTATTGAATCCTCATTGTGGCTCTATGTGTGGACACAACTCCGTTCAACTAACCAGCAAGTGCACTGGGTCGTCCAAGTAATACCTTACGTGAGTAAGGGTCGAATCCCACGGAGATTGTTGGTATGAAGCAAGCTATGGTCACCTTGTAAATCTCAGTCAGGCAGATTTAAACATGATACTTGATTAGATTAAAATAAACAATAAAAGGGATAGAGATACTTATGTAGATTCATTGGCATGAATTTCAGATAAGCGAATGGAGATGCTTTTCGTTCCTCTGAACCTCTGCTTTCCTACTATCTTCATCCAATCAGTCTTACTCCTTTCCATGGCTGGCTTTATGTGATACATCACCACTGTCAATGGCTACTTTCGGTCATCTCACGGGAAAATGATCCAATGCCCTGTCACGGCACGGCTAATCGTCTGGAGGCATCACCCTTGTCAATGGCTTCATCTTATCCTCTCAGTGAATAATATGCTCACGCACCCTGTCACGGCACGGCTATTCATCTGTCGGTTCTCGATCATGCTGGAATAGGATTTACTATCCTTTTGCGTCTGTCACTAACGCCCTGCAATCGCGAGTTAGGAGCTCGTCACAGTCATTCAATCATTGAATCCTACTCGGAATACCACAGACAAGGTTTAGACCTTCCGGATTCTCTTGAATGCCGCCATCATTCTAGCTTACGCCACGAAGATTCTGGTTAGGAGATCTAAGAGATATTCATTCTAGCTTAATTCATGTAGAACAGAAGTGTTTGTCAGGCACGCGTTCATAAGGGAGAAGGATGATGAGCGTCACACATAATCATCACCTTCATCACATTCTTGGGTGCGAATGGATATCTTAGAAGCGAAATAAGAAGAATTGAATAGAAAATAGTAGTACTTTGCATTAATCTTTGAGGAACAGCAGAGCTCCACACCTTAATCTATGGAGTGTAGAAACTCTACCGTATGAAAATACATAAGTGAAGGTCCAGGCATGGCCGAGAGGGCCAGCCCCCAAAACGTGATCACAGGATCAAAATACAATCCAAAGATGCCTAATACAATAGTAAGAGGTCCTATTTATAATAAACTAGCTACTAGAGTTTACATGAGTAAGTAATTGATGTATAAATCCACTTCCGGGGCCCACTTGGTGTGTGTTTGGGCTGAGCTTAAGTGTTGCACGTGCAGAGGCCATTTGTGGAGTTGAACGCCAGTTTCTGTGCCAGTTTGGGCGTTCAACTCTGGTTTTGGACCCTTTTCTGGCGCTGGACGCCAGATCTGGGCAGAAGGCTGGCGTTGAACGCCAGTTTACGTCGTCAATTCTTGGCCAAAGGATAGACTATTATATATTGCTGGAAAGCCCTGGATGTCTACTTTCCAACGCAATTGGAAGCGCGCCATTTCGAGTTCTGTAGCTCCAGAAAATCCACTTTGAGTGCAGGGAGGTCAGAATCCAACAGCATCAGCAGTCCTTCTTCAACCTCTGAATCTGATTTCTGCTCAAGTCCCTCAATTTCAGCCAGAAAATACCTGAAATCACAGAAAAACACACAAACTCATAGTAAAGTCCAGAAATGTGAATTTAACATAAAAACTAATGAAAACATCCCTAAAAGTAACTAGATCCTACTAAAAACATACTAAAAACAATATCAAAAAGCGTATAAATTATCCGCTCATCAGAGATACAAGGAACTGACCAAAAAGTGTCCTTCTGACATTCTTTCAGAATGGACCATCCTGGATATATTCTATGATGGTCTGTCTGAATTAGCTAAGATGTCATTTGATACTTCTGCAGGTGGATCCGTTCACCTAAAGGAAATGCCTGCAGAAGCTCAAGAACTCATTGAAATGGTTGCTAATAACCAGTTCATGTACACTTCTGAGAGGAATCCTGTGAGTAATGGGATGCCTCAGAAGAAGGGAGTTCTTGAAATTGATACTCTGAATGCCATATTGGCTCAGAATAAAATATTGACTCAGCAAGTCAATATGATTTCTCAGAGTCTGAATGGAATACAAGCTGCATCCAACAGTACTCAAGAGTCATCTTCTGAAGAAGAAGCTTATGATCCTGAGAACCCTGCAATAGCAGAGGTGAATTATATGGGTGAACCATATGAAAACACCTATAATCCCTCATGGAGAAATCACCCAAATCTCTCATGGAAGGATCATCAAAAGCCTCAACAAGGCTTTAATAATGGTGGAAGAAATAGGTTTAACAATAGTAAACCTTTTCCATCATCCACTCAGCAACAGACAGAGAACTCTGAACAAAATACCTCTAATTTAGCAAACTTAGTCTCTGATCTATCTAAGGCCACTGTGAGTTTCATGAATGAAACAAGGTCGTCCATTAGAAATTTGGAAGAACAAGTGGGCCAGCTGAGTAAAAGGATCACTGAAATCCCTCCTAGTACTCTCCCAAGCAATACAGAAGAAAATCCAAAAGGAGAGTGCAAGGCCATTGATATAACCATCATGGCCGAATCCAAGGAGGAAGGGGAGGACATGAATCCCAAAGAGGAAGACCTCCTGGGACGTCCAGTGATCAATAAGGAGTTTCCTTCTGAGGAACCAAAGGAATCTGAGACTCATCTAGAGACCATAGAGATTCCATTAAACCTCCTTATGCCATTCATGAGCTCTGATGAGTATTCCTCTTCTGAAGAGAATGAGGATGTTACTGAAGAGCAAGTTGCCAAGTTCCTTGGTGCAATCATGAAGCTGAATGCCAATTTATTTGGTAATGAGACTTGGGGAGATGAACCTCCCCTGTTCACTAATGAACTGAATGCATTGGATCAACTGAGATTGCCTCAGAAGAAACAGGATCCTGGAAAGTTCCTGATACCTTGTACCATAGGCACCATGACCTTTGAGAAGGCTTTATGTGATCTTGGGTCAGGAATAAACCTCATGCCACTCTCTGTAATGGAGAATCTGGGAATCTTTGAGGTACAAGCTACTAAAATCTCATTAGAGATGGCAGAAAATTCCATAAAATAGGCTTATGGACAAGTAGAGGACATGTTAGTAAAGGTTGAAGGTCTTTACATCCTTGCTGATTTCATAATCCTAGATACTGGGAAGGATGAGGATGAATCCATCATCCTTGGAAGACCCTTTCTAGCCACAGCAAGAGCTGTGATAAATGTTAACAGATGTGAATTAGTCCTTCAATTGAATGGGGACTCCCTTGTGTTTACAACTCAAGGTGATCCCTCTGTAAACATGGAAAAGAGGCACAGTAAGCTTCTCCCACTGCAGAGTCAACCAAAGCCCCCACAGTCAAACTCTAAGTTTGGTGTTGGGAGGTCACAACCAAACTCTAAGTTTGGTGTTGAACTCCCATATCCAAACTCTAAGTTTGGTGTTGGGGAGTCTCAACAATGCTCTGAACATCTGTGAGGCTCCATGAGAGCCCACTGTCAAGCTATTGACATTAAAGAAGTGCTTGTTGGGAGGCAACCCAATTTTTATTTATCTAAATTTATTTTTATTTTATTGTTCTTTCATGTCTTATTAGGTTCATGATCATGTGGAGTCACAAAATAAATAGAAAAATTAAAAACAGAATAAAAAATAGCAGAAGAAAAATCACACCCTAGAGGAGGATCTTACTGGCGTTCAACGCCAGAACAGAGCATGTTTCTGGCGTTGAACTCCAGAAACAAGCAGCATCCTGGCGTTCAGACGCCAGAAATGCACAGTGAGGAAAGCTGGCACTGAACGCCAGAAATAAGCATCTGGCTGGCGTTCAACGCCAGAAATATGCTGCATCTGGGCGCTGAACGCCCAGAACAAGCATCAATTCGGCGTTTAAACGCCAGAATTGTATGCAAAGGTGTTTTACATGCCTAATTGGTGCAGGGATGTAAATCCTTGACACCTCAAGATCTGTGGACCTCACAGGATCATCTCAGGCTCTGTGAACCCCACAGGATCCCCACCTTCCCTCCTCATAATCCTAGTTTTTTTCCACATCTTCTTCTTCATCTATTCTTTCTTCTCCTGCTCGAGGGCGAGCAACATTCTAAGTTTGGTGTGGTAAAAGCATTGCTTATTTTGCTTTTCCATAACCATTGATGGCACCTAAGGCCAGAGAAACCTCAAAAAAAAAAAAAAAAAAAGAGAGAGAAGAGAAAAGGAAAGACAAAAGCTTCCACCTCCAAGTCATGGGAGATGGAGAGATTCATGTAAAGGATCTATAGCTCAGTGGTAGAACATTTGACTGCAAATCAAGAGATCCCTGAGATACCTCAGGGGATATATTTTCCTCCACACAATTATTGGGAGCAACTAAGGGTGGAACATCAAGAGCACTCCATCATCCTTCATGAAATTAGAGAAGATCAAAAAGCAGTGAAGGAGGAGCAACAAAGACAAGGAAGAGACATAGAAGAGCTCAAGGACATCATTGGTTCCTCAAGAAGAAAACGCCATCATCACTAAGGTGGACTCATTCCTTGTTCTTAAATTTTCTGTTTTTTCGTTTTCTATGTTAAATGTTTATCCATGTTTGTGTCTTCATTACATGATCATTAGTGTTTAAGTGTCTATGCCTTAAAGTAGTGAATATGAATCCATCACCTCTCTTAAATGAAAAATGTTTTTAATTCAAAAGAACAAGAAGTACATGAGTTTCGAATTTATCCTTGAACTTAGCTTAATTATATTGAAGTGGTGACAATACTTTTTGTTTTCTGAATGAATGCTTGAACAGTGCATATGTCTTTTGAAGTTGTTGTTTATGAATGTTAAATATGTTGGCTCTTGAAAGAATGATGACTAGGAGACATGTTATTTGATAATCTGAAAAATCATAAAAATGGCAAAAAAAAAGCAGTGAATACAAAGCTTGCAGAAAAAAAATGGCGAAAAAAATAGAAAGAAAAAGAAAAAGCAAGCAGAAAAAGCCAAAAGCTCTTAAAACCAAGAGGCAAGAGCAAAAAGCCAATAACCCTTAAAATAAAAAGGCAAGGGTAAATAAAAAGGATCCCAAGGCTTTGAGCATCAGTGGATAGGAGGGCCTAAAGGAATAAAATCCTGGCCTAAGCGGCTAAACCAAGCTGTCTCTAACCATGTGCTTGTGGCGTGAAGGTGTCAAGTGAAAACTTGAGACTGAGCGGTTAAAGTCAAGGTCCAAAGCAAAAGAAGAGTGTGCTTAAGAACCCTGGACACCTCTAATTGGGGACTTTAGCAAAGCTGAGTCACAATCTGAAAAGGTTCACCCAATTATGTGTCTGTGGCATTTATGTATCCGGTGGTAATACTGGAAACAAAGTGCTTAGGGCCACGGCCAAGACTCATAAAGTAGCTATGTTCAAGAATCAACATACTGAACTAGGAGAATCAATAACACTATCTGAATTCTGAGTTCCTATAGATGCCAATCATTCTAAACTTCAATGGATGAAGTGATATGCCAAAACTATTCAAGAGGCAAAAAGCTACAAGTCCCGCTCATCTGATTGGAGCTATGTTTCATTGATAGTTTGGAATTTATAGTATATTCTCTTCTTTTTATCCTATTTGATTTTCAGTTGCTTGGGGACTAGCAACAATTTAAGTTTGGTGTTGTGATGAGCGGATAATTTATACGCTTTTTGGCATTGTTTTTAGTATGTTTTTAGTAGGATCTAGATACTTTTAGGGATGTTTTTATTAGTTTTTATGTTAAATTCACATTTCTGGACTTTACTATGAGTTTGTGTGTTTTTCTGTGATTTCAGGTATTTTCTGGCTGAAATTGAGGGACTTGAGCAAAAATCAGATTCAGAGGTTGAAGAAGGACTGCTGATGCTGTTGGATTCTGACTTCCCTGCACTCAAAGTGGATTTTCTGGAGCTACAGAACTCAAAATGGCGCGCTTCCAATTGCGTTGGAAAGTAGACATCTAGGGCTTTCCCGCAATATATAATAGTCCATACTTTGGCCGAGTTTAGATGACGCAAAAGGGCGTTGAACGCCAGTTCTACGCTGCAGTCTGGAGTTAAACGCCAGAAACACGTCACGAACCAGAGTTGAACACCAGAAACACGTTACAACCTGGCGTTCAACTCCAGAAAGAGCCTCTGCACGTGTAACATTCAAGCTCAGCCCAAGCACACACCAAGTGGGCCCCGGAAGTGGATTTATGCATCAATTACTTACTTCTGTAAATCCTAGTAACTAGTTTAGTATAAATAGGACTTTTTACTATTGTATTATCATCATCTTATGATTTTTAGTTCAACTTTGGATCATATTGATCACGTTTGGGGGCTGGCCATTCGGCCATGCCTGGACCTTCATCACTTATGTATTTTCAACGGTAGAGTTTCTGCACTCCATAGATTAAGGTGTGGAGCTCTGCTGTTCCTCATGATTTAATGCAAAGTACTACTGTTTTTTCTATTCAATTCAACTTATTCCACTTCTAAGATATTCATTTGCACTTCAATATGAATGTGATGAGTGTGACAATCATCATCATTCCCCCACGAACGCGTGCCTGACAACCACTTCCGTTCCACCTTAGATTGAATGAGTATCTCTTAGATCTCTTAATCAGAATCTTCGTGGTATAAGCTAGATTGATGGCGGCATTCATGAGAGTCCGGAAAGTCTATACCTTGTCTATGGTATTCCGAGTAGGATTTAGGGATTGAATGACTGTGACGAGCTTCAAACTCGCGAGTGCTGGGCGTAGTGACAGACGTAAAAGGAGGGTGAATCCTATTCCAGTATGATCGAGAACCTCAGATGATTAGCCATGCTGTGATAGAGCATTTGGACCTTTTTCACAAGAGGATGGGATGTAGCCATTGACAACGGTGTTGCCCTTACATAAAGCCAGCCATGGAAAGGAGTAGGACTGATTGGATGAAAACAGCAGGAAAGCAGAACTTCAGAGGAACGAAAGCATCTCTATACTCTTATCTGAAATTCTCACCAATGAATTACATAAGTGTTTCTATCTTTAGTTTCTATTTATTTATTATTTTTGAAAACTCCATAACCATTTGATATCCGCCTGACTGAGATTTACAAGGTGACCATAGCTTGCTTCAAGCCGACAATCTCCGTGGGATCGACCCTTACTCAGGTAAGGTTTATTACTTGGACGACCCAGTGCACTTGCTGGTTAGTTGTGCGAAGTTGTGAAGTTATGCTTGGACCATGGTATTGTGCACCAGTTATTGGCGCCATTTCCAGGGAGAGAACGAACAACAAATTTTACAACCTCAGAGTAACAATTTCGCATTACCACTTCCTTTTGTAAATGGCTTGATTGAGCTTGCTTGCTAGATCAGGGATAGGATTGGTGCTTTTGTTAGTTGCCTTCACTTCTTTGGATTCAAGACTTCGTTGCTGTGTGCTTATTGGAATTTTATCTTCATCCAGAGTCTTTTGAATTGGTGGCTCAATGAGCTCTTCCTTCATGTACTTCTCTGCCTCACTTGAGTGTGAATTTTCTTGACTGACTTCCTCACTTTCTTGTTCTTTCACTTCCTCTTTTGCACTCAACATTTGAGTTAATGGCACTTTCATGGAGGAGGTCTGTTGTTCTTCCCAAGATTTCTTCATCTCCTCTTCATATCTTTTAATCACAGGTTCAAGCGCTGAGAATTTTTGGTTCAGGAAAGTTTGTGAGGGTTGTGAGTTTTCATGTTCCTTTGTCATCTCAAGTGGCTTCTGTGGATATGCAATTTCAGGTTCAAATGCCTCCTCGAACTCATTCTTCATTAATTTTGCTTGACACAGTGGCCTCTTCATCTTCCTTCTCCACTTCTTCCTTTTTATCCACCAATTGATCTTCACCTTCCTTGCTTAGCAATTCTCTGTTTATTCTTGCTTGCTCCAAATATCCATTCATCTTATTGTAGAGGGTTTCTTGCCTTTTCCAAGATTGTTCTTGTCTTTCAAAAAATTCTCTGGACTTTTGAAGGAGATCCTCTGAAGGTTGAGAGTAATTTTGTGGACATAAACGTGTTATAGTGAAGTTGTTTTGAGGGTTATGGAGTGAATTTTGTGAGTTGTGGAATGAATTTTGTAGTTGGTGAGATGAGTTGTATGGATCTTGGAAGAAACTGTGTGTTGAGGCATAATCAAGAGATGATGTCTCTTGCTGAGTGTCATATGGAGCACTAGAATTCTCTTCCCAGCCATAGTTAGTGTTAGCATCATAACAGTATGATTTACTTTGTGGCTCTGGGAGGAAATTCCTTTCACTTGATTGTTCACACTCTTGTTGATATGCACAGACACTATGAGAAAAATGACATGAATCATTTGGTGGTTCTGGATCATATCTCGTGTGAATTACTTCATCATCTATCATTTCTTGGTGATATTCCCAGCTACCATTAGAATAATGACTCAAATCATTTTGTGGTGGTGGGAGATATCCCATATGATTCTCTTGCTCATCTTGTGGTTTTGAAGCATATCTCCATTGAGTGGAGTGCCCAGAATTTGCATTTTCTTGGTGATATTCCCAGCCACCATTAGAATAATCAATTGGTGATGGTGGGTAATATCCCATAAGATTTGTTTGATCACAAGATGAGTTGAACTCCATTTGATTTTTGTAAAACACAACACCAATGAAAATTGAAATTACTCATATCTGAGATGAGAATTTCTTAGTGAGGCAAAAACACAAACACCTTATTTTCAATTTAAAATAGAGAACAAAAATAAAAAAAATGCTTGATCTAGACTTCTCACCCACTTAATCATTGTCGATTTAATCAATCCCCGGCAACGGCGCCAAAAACTTGATGGGTGGAAACCAGATTCCACACCAAAACTCATCGGCAAGTGTACCGGGTCGCATCAAGTAGTAAAACTCACTTAGAGTGAAGTCGATCCCACAGGGATTGATGGATCAAGCAATTTTAGTGAGTGATTAGTCTAGCCAAGCTAACATTGGTGAATTGAAGTGAACATGAAGCAACAGAATGTAAATAGCAGTGAATTTAAAGTTGCAGAAAGTAAATGAGCAGAATCTTAAAGAGCAAGAAATGTAAATTGAGAGAATCTTAAATGATAAGAAATATAAATTGCATGAAATGTAAATGGGGGGCTGGGTGCTGGAAATTAAAGAAAGTAATGAAGCAAGCAATCAAAGAGATTTTGAGAACAAATGACAGGAAATTCAAAGTGCAGGAAAATTTAAATTCAGATCACAGTAGCTCAAATGTAAAGTGCAGAGGAACAAAAGTGCAGGAAAGTAAATTGGGAGCAATAGGAATAGAAAGTAAAAATTTCAGAGAAGGAAATTGTAGCAAAAAAGTAAACCAGCAAGAAGACTTAGATCAATTCTCAAATCTCAAAGAAAAATTAACAATTTCTCTTGAAATAGCAAAAACAGAAAGCAAGCCAAGAGCTCAATTGCTCTCTCGATCAAATCAGAAAGGAAATTGCAGAAGAAGGAATTTGAAACTTGCATAAGCCAATTTGAATCCAATACTCGAAATGTAAAAATGCAAAAAAAAAAAAGTGTTTCAAAGAGAATTCTCTATTACTGTACTTCTATTGCTCTCTAGCAGAGCCAGCCTCCTTAATGAAATGAAATTGATGCCTTTATATAGGCTTTACAAAATGAAAAATGAAAATGAAATTGAAAACAAATTAAAATGAAATTCCTAATCTAATTGTTTCTTGTGCCTTTGAGTGATGTCCATGGGCTTTGCTTGCTTTGGATTTGAAGAAGAGTGGATCCGGATGGCTTGATTTAATTGAATCAGTGTGCATTTTGTGAAGCTCCAGTGGAGCGCTCAGTTAAGTTAGTGAACTGAGCGCTACACATGCCTTGTTGTGTTGATGCGCCCAGCCTTGCTTGGTTCAGACATAGCACTCAGTGAGGGGTTTCAACGTAGCGCTCCTTGCCTTGTGTGTTGGTTCCATCTTCGAGTCCTAGCTATCCCATTTTGAGTGTTGCGCCTTGAAAAACTTGATGAGGGAGCCCAAAAATGTTAAAAGAATTTACGTAGCGCTCAATTTTTATACACTACCTCCTTGGCTTGATGAAGCGCTCCGTTGCAACAAGTAACGTAGCGCTCATTGCTTAGTGAGAATGGCCGAGAAAGTTAACAAATTTAACGTAGCGCTCCCTTTAAAAATGAGCGCTCCGTTTATTTACTTCAACGTTACATGCATTTCATGAATGGCTTTACTAACTAATGCATGCTTTTATTATATTACTTAGTTAATAAAGCCAATTGCATTACGTTAAAGCATTCATTCATTACTTCATTGGCTTTAATAATGTATTACATGCATGCTTGATTAGTAATGCCGTAAAGCTCATTAATAATGCCAATTTAATAAGCATGGTTCATGATGGCATGCATGCATGCTTTAATTTGGCCGTGGCATTCATGGTCATGGGTCACGCTTTTAAAAGCGTGGCCTAAAGTTCCAAAGCATGCTCAAACTTCAAAGTGTGCCCCAAAATTTTTTTTCTCTTTTTGAGCTTAATTTGTGCTTTTTTGCTTCTTTTTTCACTCATTTCCTAAAAAAATTATAAAATCAAAAGATCAAGAAAATATACCATTTAAGCACAAAAGAATACAATATTTAAGCACTAATCATCAATTTTTTGTATGAAAAAGCATAGAAAAACATGACATGATGACATGTCATCAGCCCACCAAGTGTTTGACAAAATGCTTGGTTGGGTTTTTACTTAGTTTTTCACACTCTTGGAAGGGAATTTGGGTGTTTAGGTGAACTTGAGTGGTGGATGTCCATTCCACATTGTGTGAAGGTTGTTAATTAATTTGGTTTTCCATGACTCTAAGTGACCCACTAGTGTTGACTTAGGACTTAGGGATTGAGATTAATTATGCCTAGTTAACTTATCCTCGATGTAGGGTTGACTAATTGGGATTAATCCACACACAATTACCATGTTTGTGGTCCACAACTAGGATATGAATCCTTAATTATCCACTTCTTGCCAATAGCTCTTTTATCATTTAAATTCTATTCTCATTGCCTTCATTTAATTTCTTGCATGCTAAGTTACCTTCTTGCACTTTAATTTCTTGCCATTTTAATTCCTTGCTCTTTCTTGCATCCAACCACCATGCTATCTCTCATAGCCAATAATATGACACCTAATTGTAATTCCTAGGGAGAACGACCCGGGAACTAAATACTCTCGGTAATATTGTGTTTTGTATTGTGACATCTTTAGATTAATATTTGATTATGAGAACTCGTTGTTGGTTTGGACTATACTACTAACGAATTGATTCTTGATTCCAAACTACACACGAATTCTCGTTGTCAGTAACATAAACAAGTAAGACTCAAAATTGATGGAAAAGTGGTTTAAAACATAAATGAAACCTTGACTTGGGATGAGTTATGGAATCCCTTCCTTGCCATAACCACAACTATGATAATTATGATGGATTAATCTCACTAAGTCAACCCTCACATCGGAGAGTAAGTTAAATGAGCAAAAGTGTTCTTAACCCACAAATCCTAGCTTGCTTGCTAATTACCTTAGCAACAAATTAGCGTTAGTGGGAACTGGTTTATCTTGTGCTAAATTTGGGGGATTTTATCACCTTTTCCCACATTTATTCAATGAAATAGCATAGTTTTGCAATTCTCCCTTGATTTGTGATTAAATGTGAAAACATACTTTTTAGGCCTTAAAATAGCTAAATTCAATTCACTTTAATTCCATTTGATGCCTTGATGTATTTGTTGAGTGATTTCAGGTTCATAGGGCAAGTATTGGATGGAAGAAGTGAGGAGAAAAGCATGCAAAGTGGGAGAACTCATAAAGAAATGAAGGAACCGTAAAGTTGTCAAGTCCAACCTTTTCGCACTCAATCGACCATAACTTAAGCTACAGAGGTTAAAATGAGGTGGTTTTAGTTGCGTTAAAAAGCTAACATCTGGGGCTTCAAAATGATATAAAATTTTTCATATGTTGCTTCGCGTTTAGGGGCACGCACGTGCCATGTACGCGTGCGTACCGATGCTGCTCGTGGCCCACTAAAGTAAAATCGCCCCCAGTGATTTCTGAAGCTCTTTGGGCCCAACCCAACTCATTTCTAATGCTATTTCATGCAGAATTCAAGCTTGGGCAAAGGGGGGAGCAATTGTTTGTAGCCTTAGCCCACAAATGAATTCTCGTTGCAAGTATAGTTTCTAAACCAAACAATAGTCCTTTCATACAAAAATTTGTTTGTCACAAGTAACAAACCCCTAAATTTATAAACCAAAGTATTGGAACCTCGGGTCGTTCTCCCAAGGAATTGCAACAAAGTGTCTTGTTATTGGTTATGAGATATTTTGGGGTTTTTGGGATAAGAGGCCTGAAAAGTAAATAGCAATGAAAATAACCTAACAACTAGAAAGGTCTTGGCAAGGAATGAGAATTAGAAGTCCTATCCTAGTTATCCTCCTCAATTGTGACCACAATTATCCATTGCTACCACTTAGTTAACCTCTAACCATGGAGGAAAGTCAAGTGGATGAATTGACTTGATTCCACAAGTCCTAGCCAAATCCCAAGGGAAAGACTAGCTTTAGTGGTATCCAAATCAATTAGCAACTTCTAATTATCAATCAACACAGGAATTATATAACTCAAGCGTCACTAATTACTCTACCAAAGCCAAGAACACTAAAATCTACACTATAATCCAACCAAGCATTTTATCAAACACTTGGAAGGCATAAAAGGAAAAGGTAGTAAATTACAAGGAATGTAAATCTACACTACTCAATTGCAAGAAATTGAACAACAACAAAATCAAATCAACAATAAAGGAACATCAAACATTAAATTGCATTAAAAGTAAATCAAATCCAACAAGAGCATCCATGAACATAAAAGAGAAATTAACATTACAAATCATGAGAATGAAAGAATAGAAGTAAGAAATCATAAAAGAAACAAGATGAAAACATGTAATTAAACCTAGATCTAAGATGGAAATTAGCCTAACCTAATTCTAGAGAGAAGAGGGAGCTTCTCTCTCTAGAAACTAACCTACATGATGCTAAGGCTACAAACAATTGCTCTCCCTTTGCCCAAGTTTGAATTATGCATGAAATAGCATTAGAAATGAGTTGGGTTGGGCCCAAAGTGCTTCAGAAATTGCTGGGGGCGATTTTACTTTAGTAGGCCACGAGCAACATCGGCGCGCACGCGTACATGGCGCCTGTGCGCCCCTTAACGTGAAGCAACATATGGAAAATTTTATATCATTTTGAAACCCCGGATGTTAGCTTTCCAACGCAACTGGAACCGCTCATTTGGACCTCTGTACTCAAGTTATGGTCGATTGAGTGCGAAGAGGTCGAACTTGACAGCTTTACAGTTCCTTCATTTCTTCATGAGTTCTCCCACTTTGCATGCTTTTCTCCTCACTTTCTCCATCCAATACTTGCCCTATGAACCTGAAATCACTCAACAAATACATCAAGGCATCGAATGGAATTAAAGTGAATTGAATTTAGCTATTTTAAGGCCTAAAAAGCATGTTTTTACATTTAAGCACAAATCAAGGGAGAATTGCAAAACCATGCTATTTCATTGAATAAATGTGGGAAAAGGTGATAAAATCCCCCAAATTAAGCACAAGATAAACCACAAAATTGGGGTTTATCAGGAACAAGAACAATTAACTATGCAAGAAGTATCACTAAATGTTGGACATTATGACTCTAGTAATCCATACACTCATTTCCCCCAAGACAAGTGGTGGAAATTACCCCATAATCAAAATTGGCATTTCATCAAACACATAGAAGGCATAAACATAAAATAAGGCAAAATCGGGAAAATAATGAAAGCTATGAACCACAAATGGTAACAAGCAGCAAAAGCAACTCAACAAACATAAAATAAGCATCAAACATCAAATTCATAAACCAAAACTCAAAATTGTAAAACTATGTGTCTATAGACAAGAGAAATTGAAATAGGAGCAAGTGTAGAACAAGTAATGTAAATAAAAAGAAAATTAAAGAAATACTTACAATGCAATTGCTATAATCCAAAATCAAACTTGAAGTATAAAATGCTACAAACCCTAATTAACCGTAGGAGAGAATTTCCTAATCTACACTACTCCTACTCCTACTATGTAAAACTATGGAAAATAAAATCTAAGTCCTAATGCCTCCATATGAGATGTTGCCCCTTTCATATAACTCTTGATTTCAGCCTCAAGCCTTCAGAAATGGGCCAAAAAGAGCCCCAAAACGCGAGTGCACGCGCATTTTTAATGAAGGCACGCACTGGTACCTGTGCGGACGCACAGATGTGTGCGTGCACACAGGTCACTGAATTTGCACTTGTGCATACGCACAGATGGTTGTGCGCACACACACTTCGTGATGCTCTGGATTCTCTCTGCTTGGGTTCTTGTGCGTACGTGATAATGAGAATTTTTCGTTGTTCTAGAATTTTAAAATATAAAATTCTATCGTTGAAAGTATAGTCTAAATCAACAATTAATTCCCAATCAAATGTCAATCCAAAGGATATCACAATCAAAACACAATATAAACCTAGAGTATTTAGCTCCCGGGTCATCTTCCCTAGGAGTTGCAATGAAATATATAATCATTGGCTATGAGAGAGAGCATGGGGAATTGGGAATGAAAGCAAGAGAGCAAGAAATGTAAATGGCAAGAAAGTAAATGATCATGCAAGAAATTGAAAAGAAAGCAATTAAAGGACCTTGGCAAGAAGTGGGTAATCTAGGTTTCCTATCCTAGTTGTGGACCACAAACATAGCAATTGTGTGGAATCAATCCAAACCAATCAATCCTCCTTGAGAATTTGTCAAAAGCGTAATTGATCTCAATCCATAAGTCCTAGTCAACTCACTAATTACTTAGTGAAAGACTAGCGTCAATGGAAACCAAACCAATTAATCGTTCTCACACAATGCGGAATGGACATCCACAACTCAATTCCACCCAAACATCCAATTTCTCAACCAAGAGTGTGAAAACTAAACATGCAAGAAATTAAACATCAAGGCAATAAAATAAACATGAAAGGAATTAAAGGTCAAAGCAATAAAAGTCAAAGCAATTAAATGCAAAGAAAGGAAACTTAAAATGCAAGAAAATCTCTTGGCAAGCAATTAAAGCTAAGGTTATCTATCCTAGCCATTGACCACAAACACATGATGATTATGAAGAGTTAATCCTACTTAGTCAACCTTACATCGAAGATAACTTAAATAGGCATAGTTGATTTCAATCCCTAAGTCCTATGTCAACACTAAGGAGTCACATAGAGTCAAGGGTAACCAAATCAACTAACTACTCTAATGTATCAAACAAGAATGGATATCAATGAATCAAGGGACACCAAAGTCAACAATTCCAAGCCAAGAGTTAAGAAAAAGTAAGTAAAAACTAGCCAAGCATTTTATCAAACACTTGGTGTGCATAAAAATAAAATAATATTAAATTAAAATAAAAATAAATCTATAACTACCAAAGCAAGAAAGTAGCAATAACAACTAAGGAAAGCAATAAATGACATGGAAACATAAATTTGCATTAAATGTAAATTAAAATAACAAGAGTGTCATAAAACATAAAAATGACAAAATAAAGAAAATAACAAGAGAAATGAAGAAGAACAAAGAAGAAATAACAATAAATTACAAGGAAAAATAAATAGAAACAAGAATTAAAAGTAGAAATTGCAAGAAATTAAACTAAAGAACCCTAATTCTAGAGATAGGGGGAGCTTCTCTCTTTAGAGAACTACCTAAAACATGATAAAAACTAACCCTAATTGCCCCCCTTGTTTCCACTTGAATTGGAATTGAAATAGCTTCAGAAATGAGTTGGACTGGGTTTTGGAGGCCTAGAATTCGCCCCGAGCGATTTGCAATTAATGACCTGACGTAATTCGGGTCACACGTACGCGTGGGTCACGCGTACGCGTCCTTGCATAAAAATCCATCCACGCGTACGCATGGGTCATGCCTACGCGTCGTTCGCAAATCCTCGTTGTGCGTGCGCACACATACTTCTGCGTACGCACGGGTGCTGAAACTTCCAAACTCTATTTCTTCATGGTTTCTTCATTTTTGCATGCTCTTTTCCTCACTTCTTCAACCCATACGTGCCTTGGAATCCTGAAATCACTTAGCAAACATATCAAGGCACCAAGTGGGATTAAAGTGAATTAAAATTGACTAAATTAAGCTCAAAAGAGCATGTTTTCACTTTCAAGCACAATTTAAGAAGAAATCATGAAACTATGCTATTTCAATGGATAAGTGCAAGAAAAGTTGATGAGATCCACCGAAATAGAGCAAATAAATACCATGAAATGTGGATTTATCAGCACGCACAGGTGGTTGTGCGCACGCACGCATGGCTGAGCTCTCCTTCTTTATTTTCTTCATGCTTTCTCCCAATTGCATGCTCCTCTTCCATTTCCACCAAGCCATTCCTACCTTATTCTTCTGAAATCACTCACAAATGGAAGGTAAATAGGATAAAATTAGTCAAAGTAAGCACAAAAGGGCATGTTTTCACATTTAAGTTCAATTTAGGGAGATAACACAAAAGTATGCTATTTTGGTGAATAAGTGTGAGTTTACGTGATGAAATCCATCCAATTAACCAAAATATATCATCAAATATGGATTCATCAATGGCCATACCCTTATATCTACCTTTGTAACCCAATTTTGAGCCATTTAATTCCCCTTTTGTTCGAATATTAAGAACATCATTTGCCCTAAGCGGAAAACCATTAATGTTCATGAATTGTATATTTGATTAGCTTGGGTTGAGGAGTGTGTGTTACTCAAGTATGGGGGGAAATCTTTGGAGAAACATTGGTAGTAAGATTACTTTGGGTATTCATTGAGAAATTTTGGAAAAATGGGTAAAAACTCATGCATTCATTACTTAAAACATATGCATCTCTTTTTGGTGACAAAAATTTTTTTTGTGTATATACCTTTGCTTAAAAAAAAATATTTATGCCAGTAATTATGTTAAATAAAGAATGCATATGTGTGTGAATTAGAAAGAAGATACATGAGTGAGTGTGAAAAAGGAGATGAATGGGAAGTTAGGTTGTTTTCTTTTGTGTAAATAGGTTAATATAGGATTAGGTGGGATACTTGAGCTAATCAAAGATCCAATCTACTAGTCCACTTAACTATATTAATCCTACCCTTACCCTAACCCCATTACAACCCTCCAAAGACCTCATGATATTTGCATTTATGCATCAAGTATTTGTTGATTGTTATATGACTAGCCAATCCTAGAAAACATGACTAAAGGAGAATTGAGTGATTAAACCCTAAACACTGAGCGATTAGAGCGTATACACATCCGGTGAGGGGTTTGATTGTTCAATTCTATGATTCCTGCTCTTACCTTGTGTTTTCTTGCATGTTGTGGAATTAATTTTTGAAAATTTCAAATCAAATTTTTTGATGTTGATCATATTGCATTAATTCCTTGCCTTGGCCCTAATGATCTATTTTGGATTAATTGGAAATCTCTTGTTTGTTTTTGCCAAACTCAATAGGGAACCATAGTATAGATATAGGTAAGTAATATTTACCATATTTGCATGTATGTAAATAGTGCATTAAATAAGTTGCTTGCTCTTTTACCTTTCTCCTTTGATTGTGATCAGCATGAGGACATACTATTGTTTAAGTGTGGGGAAATTGATGAATCCATATTTGATGATAAATTTTAGATTGAATTGGGTGGATTTCATGATATAAACCCACATTTATTCACTTAAATAGCATGCTTTTGTGTTTTCTCTCTAAGTTATGTCCAATTGTGAAAACATTCTATTTTGTGCTTAATTTAATCAATTTTATTCCACTTTCATTCCATTCGATGCCTTAATATTTTTTATGAGTGATTTCAGGTGTAATAGGTAGGAATGGCTTGATAAGAGTGGAAGAGAAGCATGCAATTGGGAGAACACATGAAGAAAACAAAGGAGGAGCACACAATCAAGTGTGCGTATGCACAACCTCCTGTGCGTACGCACAACTCCCAGCGCGTGACTTCATTAAAAAGTCACGTGGCTCGCGATTTTGAAGGCTTTTTGGCCCATTTCTGATGGGTCTGAAGTGTATATGAAGGGGCAAGCAACACCATACACTACACAATACACTTAGGCATATTTTTAGATAGTTTTATGGTAGTTTTAGGTTAGGTTTTCTCTCAACTTTCTTAGGATTTAATTAGGGTTTATACTATAAGTTTACATTTTCCAATTTTGATCTTGGATTCTAGCTTATTTCCATTGTAAGTATTTCCTAGTTTTCTCTTTTATTACATTGATTGTTCTACACTTTCTTATATTTTAATTCACTTTGCCAATACGTATATAGTTTTGCAATTTTGAGTTCTAGTCAATGAATTTGATGTTTAGTGGTTTTTATATGTTTGTTGAGTTGACATTGTTGATTTTGTTCTTTGGTTGTTCATAGTTCCAAGTATTTTTACAATTTTGCCATGTTTTGAGAATACGCCTACCATGTGTTTGATGAAATGTCAATTTTGATTATGGAGTAAATTTTCACTCCTTGACTTGGGGACATGAGTATATGGGATACTAAAGCCATAATGTCCGACATTTAGTGATAATTCTTGGGTTGTTAATTGTTCTTGTTTCCACTAACGCTAGCTTTTTACTAAGTTAATTAGTAAGTTAGCTAGGATTTACGGTTTAAGAACAATTATGCTCACTTGACTTACTCTTCGATGTTAAGGGTTGACTAGGTGAGATTAATCCATTATAATTATCATAGTTGTGGTTATGATAAGGAAGGGATTCCCTAACTCATCCCAAGCCAAGGCTTCCATTTATGTTTTGAACCGCACTTCAAACTTTTTAAGCTTTACTTGTTCATACCATATAGATAGTTCTTTAATTCCTTTATTAGATTATTAATTGCAATTTTGATTGTTCTTTAATTCCTTTAATTGTTTGCCACGTTATTGAAAACCCCCTTGATTTCATAACCAAATTTATGCACTTGTGGTCACTAGTTCCTAGGGAAGACTACCCGGGACTTAAAACTCCCGGTTAATATTTGTTTTGGATTGTGACAATCTTTGAATTAAACTTTGATGTTTAGGATTTAATTGCCGGTTTGGACTATGCTATCAACAAAGTGATTCTTTTATTAAGAAATTCTAAACCGGCACAAATTCCTTCTATCAAAAAGCAATAGTCTTAGTCTATAGAAATAAACAGAGCTCTTAACCTTAACCAAGAGGTTTAGTTGCTCATGACTTACAGAAAAAACTAGGATTCTGAAAACGTGCAGAAGAGAATAATGTTCGAACCTCTCCAAGGGAGGATCTTTTCCCCTTTTATAATAACCTAATTTGATTCTAAAAATAAAATAAAATAAATTCTCAGACTCAAAAGATATTGTTTGTAAATAAAAATTATAAAAAAACATATCTAACTAATAAATGCTAAATCCACTTGAGATGCCAAAAGAGGGGGAATTTGGTCAGCACTGCTGGCGTTAAACGCCATATAGGGCATTTAACGCCCTAAAAGGAGTCAGCTCATGCATGCTTGTGTCCCTTGCTGGCGCTAAACGCCCACGGGGGGTGCTACCAGCTTTTTTATTTTTAGCTCCAAACTCTGCCAAACTGCTCCGAATTTCACCTGAAATCATAAAAATGCTAAAATAACTCAAAGTAGCATCCAAAGAGGATTTTTACACTAAAACACTATGAAATTAAATAAAATCTAATTAAAAACAACTAGAAAATGAAGGGAAAAAGGGTACGAGATGCTCACGCATCAACGACCTCTAAAATAAAATCATATGTATAATATAGGTGAAAAAGGGTTTTATCTAGGAGCCCATTGAATAAAAGTTAAACAAAAGCATATAAACAGAAAAGCACATCACTCACGAAAGTGATAAATGTAAACCAAATAAGTTAAGAGTAAAGCAATACATAAATACACTAGAGAAGAATTCCAAAGGTACAAATAACAAAGCTTCTGACTCAGCCTGTGAAGCTAAGGCCGACCAGAGCATACTTATACATATATATACATATATACAAGAGAATCCCGAAAAGACCCAAAATACTGTTTACAGAACCTGTTTCTCCAGGTCAACCTCTAAAAGGGACAAAACATAATATATATATATATATAGTGGAGATATATAACTATGTACATATACATCTAAAACCCAAAATGAAACCCCAACGGGTAGAGTTCTTCGCTTGCAGAAAGCTCCCAGTATGCCTCAGCGAGGTGCCTCACGTCCTGCATATGAAAACCACAAAATATGTACAAGGTGAGAACCAGAGGTTCTCAGCATGGTAACGGTGCCCACAAAAATAATATATAAGGTCCTAGGAAAGCCAAAGGCAATCCTAGAACTCCGACACTCAGATTTAAAATTAAGGTCATAAATTAAAAACCATAAACAGGGTTGGTTATCTAAGGTTCTTATTTCTAATTCCTTTCTAACTTAAGCCCTAACTTTCCGCCTTCCTCTAATCCTCTGAAACTCTGGTGCACAGACAAGCAATACAGACAAAGCAAACACAAGTAGGATACAGATACAACAGGTAGCATATATAACAAGCAAGCATAATAATCACATAGACAAGCTCAATTAAATGCATAATCAAACAAAACACACATATGCATATGATGTAACCCTACCCTATGGCCGATGAGTCTCATCTATCGGTTTTAAAGCCAAACCCAACATGTCTGGTAGCTAACCCTGGACAAAACACCAAACACGGAGCAAGTGGGATAACGCCGCAACCCTTACATCTTAGCCGCTTACCCGGAGCAGGGGACAACTTCACCCTGCCTCTTACCTAGATGGCGTTATAGTTCTCAACCCAGAGCAACCAGCGACAGAATTCAACCCTTGCATCTTACCCGGAGTTTCAAACTCTTAACCAAAGTAAGTGGATAATACCACTGCATCTTACTAGGCATTCTCGCCTCTTACCCAGAGCAAGCAGATAACACCACTGCATCTTACCTGGAGGCATATTACAATCAAATTCAAACTCATTTTCATTATCATTCCAAATCATTCATAAAAATTCAATAATTAATTCATCTCCCACACATTTCTCAATATTTTTGCACTTCCTTAACATATACCCGGAGCGAGTGGTCAGTGCCACCACATCTTACCTAGTCACATCTATCTCATTGTCATTCAATTCATTATTTAGTCAAATACAATTCATCAGTATGAACATCATATTCATCCATCACTTCTTACATTACATCACCAATCCTTCCCTAAATCAGTTAACACTTCAAAAGACTATTCCAAATGTTTTCTCCATTTATTTCACATACTTACCTTCACTCTGAGGCTTAAGGCTCACTAACAGACTTTAAACAGGTGTACAAGTGGTTCGAAAAGCTAGAGGTTGGTTAAACTTTAAAGAATCACATTTTTGCCAAACAGGTGTTCCACGTATGTGAGACTGTGCCCACGTACGCGGGAGTGTGAAAACTGGCATCTTGCGTACGCGACCCCTAATTCGCATACAAGTGCTCGCGTACGCGACTTCCTCTTTTCCTCAAAAAGTTGCTAAGTCATTAAAAAATCAGTTTTATACACCTAACTTTTGACGTCCATAACTTTCTCTACAAAATTCTAAGTTCCTCAAATTGTATATCATTTTACTACTCTTGAAAATATCTTTAAGTTGAAATAAATTTCATTCAAATCCAAAATTCAAGGCTCAAATTATGGACCGCCGAAATCAGTTAAAAATCAAGTTTTCATCAAAGTACCAAACCTCAAAGCTTTCAAAACTTTCCATTCTAAACCTTCCAATTCCTACCAAAATTGCATCAATTCTCCACAATACGTATATCCACCCTCATATCATAGCTACTCAACCAATTCAATCAATCAATCTAACTAATTCTAACACCAATTTCCAACCAATTTTAACAACCCGTCAACATAGCCAAACTCTCATTACAACACACATCAACAACATATATTCATCATAATACATTATCATCATCAAACACCAACAAAATCATCATTCATCAACTCATTCTCGAGATAATTTCATATTTCCATCATGGTAACTAACATCAACCATATCAAATCAAATACATATTGCATTAATTTAAACCACCAAGTTTGCACCAACACATAAATCCAAATTTGCTTTCTTCAATCATTCAATAATTCACATTCATTATCCTCATTAATCATCATCAAAATCATCAATCATCAATCTTTTTATTAGGATTACTAACTTTTAACATACATACATGCTTCAACCTATCTTATGGTAATCTAGCCTATGTTTTCATGAGACATTATATATTATTTACGAGAAACCGAAACCATACCTTGGCCGATTCTAAACTCAAAACCACTGAAATTCAAGCTCCAAAGACTCTAATTCACACCCAATGATTCCAGCCACCAAAGGTTTGTTCCAGGAGCTCCAATTTGACAAATTCAACTCTAATTCAACATAAATTCAAATAGTTCATAGAATTCAAAAATTTGGCACAAGGGAACACAAAATTGGGCAAACCACAAGGGTTTAAAGTTTTCTTACCTTACCCATTGATGATTGGGGTAAATCCAACAATCATCTCATGTTAGATTGTACCTAAACTACCAAAATCAACAAAATCTCTCAACACCCATAACCAAAACATGAAAATAGGAATGAATGGAAAAATGGACATGAATTAGAGAAAGACATACCACTTTGTTTAAATATAATTGAAGAGGACTCCGAGATGAATGCATGGTCATAAACGGCTCGTTATCGGAGCTCTGGATCAAAAGTTATGAGCGATTGGATTCAAATGTCAATAGTACCCAAAAAAGGGTTTCTCTCTTTACATCACTGTTTCCCTCATTCCCTCTCAATGTATTTCTGAATTTGATGATGCTTCTAAGTGTGGGGAGATTTTTATATGTTGGGCTTGGGCCCAACTTGGGCCCGGTCCAACCGATTTAGTCCGTTGGCTCAATTTTGGGCCAAAACATTTAATAATAGTGTTAAAATTCATATTTCAATTATTTCTATTCCATTAAAGTATAAAATTTTATTTTCTAATTTCTTTGATTAATAATTAATTTATTGACTAATTATTCGTTAATTACGCAGGGTTTACATGTAACACTATATCATTCTAAGCCTTACCTCTAGCCGTAAAGCAAAGGATAACAAAGTGTCACGACAATTTTAAAGCTCAATATAATAATATATAGTCAAAGGATATAATATACTAGAAGCCCAATAAATAAATAAAGCTCAATGACTCAGAAAACAAAGATACAAAAACGCGATGCGTCTCACATGAACTAACTACATGCGTAAATGATAAGCTATACAAGATGAAGATACAAGATTTCAAGGTATACAAATCTTTAAATATATAATAGCCAAAAGAATACTAGCCACAACCCGCAGAGTTTTTTATAATAAAACAGCAACATCTTATCTCTCAAATTAAGCCTCTAAGGTAACAAGTACAAAATACAAAAGTGAGAGAATCTATAAGTGAGTAACCTGGTGCGCAAAATTAGAACTCGCACAACTTTACCGGCAAGTGCACTGGGTCATCCAAGTAATACCTGAAGTGAGTGAGGGTTGATCCCACAAGGATTGTCAGACTGAGCAAGCAATAGTTATCCTGTTGGGCTTAGTAAGGTAAACAGTAAAAGATGGTTGTTGGTGTAAAATGCATAAGTAGTGAAAAACAAGTAAATAAAGCAAATAAACAGGTTTGATGTGAAACAACTACGAGAAAACAGTTAAGGCCTCAGAGATGTTTACTTTTCCAGATTAAAACGTCTTACAAACTATTTTAACAATGAGTGATTCATTCTATGGCAAACCATAGTGATTAAACCATAATCTCTTAGCGATTTAATCTCCTCTATTTCTCACCAAAAGCCAATCTCGTGGCCATTCATTTTAGATCAGAGGGTGAAGTTTAGAAAACTAGTTTAGTGCCACAAAAACCTTAATTACCCAAAGCTAATAGGATTTTATGTCACATATCCCAATTAGTTCATGTAATTAGGAGTTTAGGAGGAGTGTTTTCAAGCTGTAGCTCAAGTGAGATAGCTCTCTCGAGAATCACAAGAGCTCATGTAGAATAAGGGTCATACTCTCGTTCCGCTCCAAATTCATAAGATTAAGAATGAAAACAACACCTTAGAATTGAATTAAACATTAATTAAAAGTAATTAAATACAAGAAAACTCAAAGTAGCATCCAAAGGTGATTTTTGCACTAAATTAAAGTAAAAGTAATTAAAATCTAACTAAAAATAATATTAAAGCAACTAGAAAAAGGGTATAAGATGCTCATGGATCATAACCAAAATACAGAAGATATCAAGCGATCCTCCGCTCTATCACCATCCCACAAACTCACCGAGGTGGGTTGCGACCTACATCTGAAAAATAACAATAATATATGGTATGAGAATCGGAGGTTCTTAGTATGGTAACAGTGCCCAATATGTAAGATATAAGGTTCTGGGACGCCAAAGGCAGTCCTAGAACTTCACATTGATACAGAATACTCAAACATAACAAAACAAATAACTTAAACCATAAATCGTAAACGGGGTTATCTAAACTTAGGGGATTTCTAACTAATCAAATAACACTGCTATTCTATAACCTTCGCCAGCCTACCCTCCGCACGATCCCATCGCCACCGCCTACCTGACCTCTTCAGCACCACACAATCACAAGTATATGCAAACAGCTAATAAACAGGTAATATTCATGTATAGCAAGTAATTCAAGAAGCAAGTAGGCATGTTATACATTTAGGCAAATTGCAAGTAATCAAAGCAAATAAGAACATAAGAGATTCATATGATGAATGCCTGTCCTATTGGCTGTGATATCACATTATCGGTTCAACTGCCAACCCAACACATCCTTTTGGATGTAGCCTTTTCTGCCATGCCCAGGGATATAGTGCCCTACTCACTCTGTGCACCAGGGATATAATGCCTTGCTCACTATTAACCCAGGGATACAGTGCCTGGCGCACTTGCATGCGTACCCAGGGATATAGTGCCCGGCTTACTCTTGCGGGAAAGAAGGTTAAAAACCATCACATTCCATCCCAAGGATATAGTGCCCTACTCACTATTAACCCAGGGATATAGTGTCTGGCTCACTTTCTTATTCACCTTCATCAATCATCACAATCTTCTTATTTCAATCCATTCTTAACTTTCAAGTCTCTCAACATTCTAGGGATATAGTGCCATGCTCACTCTTAACCCAGGGATATAGTGCTCGGCTCACTATCCATCCTGCTCTACATCAGTTCTCAAGTCATATCCTTATTCCATTCTCAACTAATCATCAGTTCTCAATATATTATCATCTCACCCTTAATTCAAAGCCTAAATATTGTTTTAAGTTACCTAACCCATCCTCACTAGCCTCAAAGCCCAGTTACTAGCTAAGAGCCTTAAACAATGATTAAAGAAGTTTAGAAAGCTAGAGAACCAGTTGAAATTTCAAGAAAACAAGTTTTCAACAAAACAGGGGTCATGCGTATGCATTCCCCTATCCCGCATACGCATGGTTGTCGAAATGGGTGGCCACGTATACGAGATTCCCAGATCGAGGAGAATGCCCTCGTCGTGTGTCTAAAACTCGCGTACGCATGACTCAAAATTACACTCCCGTTTAGCATGCCAGTGCCCGTGTACGCATGACCAATTGGTAATGGCCAACGTCCGTGTCGCGTGCAATGCCCACATACGCATGCCTTAGTAGATTCAGAAAATTTTCAAAGTTGCAGAATTCAGATTTTCTTACCGAATTTCAAATGCGCATAACTTTTTCTTTTTAAAACATTTTCTATCCGTTCTTCAAACGTCTTAAAGCTCACGGACTCAAATTTTATTTAAGACAAGTTTCATTAAAAACAAAGGTTCGGAGGCCATGTTATGCCTCGTCAAAGTTCATAAAAAATAAGGTTTTTATAAAAACTTGCAAGGTTCTCTAGTTTCTAAAACTTAATTCAAACCAACTCAACAATACCCCAAAACCATCATCAAAACATTATTACACACTACAATTTACTCCTCTAATACACTTCAAGCATTTTCACACCTATCACAACAAATATTTCATCCTCTTCACTCAAAAATCCATAAATCCAAAATCAACAACATCAATAAACATTTATCAATTCTCCATCTCATCATTCTCACTTTCAAAACCAACAACCCCTTCACCAATCATAAAAATTCACATACAGATAATCATATATCACATATCATTACCCATTTTCAACATTAATATTCAACATCAAACATCAACAATCACCATCATAAGTCATCAAAATTATCACATTCATCAATAATCATCAAGCATCACCAACTTATATAATCATCATCAATTATCACCAACATCAATCATCCTCATCAACATCAATATTACCAATCTTCCATCCAAATAAACACGTTATCCTTATATCATCATAATCAATATTCATACTCGTCTTCAATCATAATCATCACATACAACTCATTCACTCTTCATTATACAACCCTTCCTCTAACACAATAATTCACATACATTTAATCACACCTAATTAGTTTCTAGAAACATTACATATTACCCAAAAGAAACCAAAACCATACCTTGGCTGATTTTCAATATGCACAGATTCACCAAATGACCTCCAACCAAGCTTCTAAGTCCAAAGAAGCCACCAAATTTGATCCAAAAGCTCCAAATCAACTCCAATCAAGAAGAACTCTAAGCTAATCTATATAAATTACCACAATCAAATCCTATGATTCGTAAATTCACCAAATCACAAGGGTAAAGAAGTTTGTTACCTTACCCAATGGAGATTGGGGTAAAATCCAACAATTACCCGCTACTAGAGTTCACCTAAACCATCAAAATCACAAAACTCACTCAATATCAAAACCCACATTTTTGAAATATAAGGGCAGAGAAACTGGGAGGGGAAAAGTGAGTTCCTTACCACTTTGGTCAGATAGAAATGATGGGCTCGACAAGAGCTTTGCGTGGCCACAATGGCTCGTTAATCGGAGCACCTTAGCTCAAGTTAGGAGCAAAAGAAGAGAAGGATTGATGAAAGCCAAAAGTAGGTTCGGAATTTTACAAAATAGAATTGGTGTTGCAAGTATAGTCCCAAACCAACAATTAACTCTCAATCAAAGTTTAATTCAAAGATTTGTCACATTATAAACCAACATAACCGGGAGTTTGAAGTCCTCGGTCATTCTCCCTAGGAATTGCAATTAAGTGTTCAATTATTGGCTATGAGGGAATGGGGGTTTGATAGCAAGAGGCAAGTAATGTAAACAGCAAGGAATGAAAGAAACAAACAATAACTAAATATCAAAAGAAATCAAACTCAAGGCAATTAATCAAAAGAAAGGAAAATTCAAGTGATGAGAAACCTCTTGGCAAGGATTAAGAGTAAGGTTACCTATCCTAGCCATTGACCACAAACATAGATGATTATGAAGATTTAATCCTACTTAGTCAACCCTAACATCGAGAATAAGTCAAATAGGCATAATTGATCTCAATTCACAAATCCTAGCCAAGTCACTAATTAGCTTAGTGAAAGACTAGCGTTAATAGAAACCAAATCAACTAACTACCTTAATCTATCAATCAAGAATGGACATCAATGGCTCAAGGTCACCAAAGTCCTCAATTCCAAGTGAAGAGTGTGGAAAACTACACTAAAACTAACCCAAGCATTTTATTGAACACTTGGTGAGCATAAAAAGAAAAGCATATTAAATTACAATAATAATAAAATCTAAAGTTACCAAGTGCAAGAATAATAATAACAACTCAAAAACATCAATCAACATAAAAACATCAAATTGCATTAAATAGAAATTAAAATCAACAAGGGTTCAAAAACACAAAAGTGACCAAATAAAAGAAATAGCATGTAAAACTAAGAGAGCAAAGATGTGATAACAAGAAATTGTAAGGAAAATTAAAGCAAGTATCAAAACATAAATCTAAGAGAAATTTAACTAATCTACCCTAAATTCTAGAGAGAAGAGAGAGCTTTTCTCTCTAGAAATGACCTAAAACATGTCTAAACTAAACCTAATTGTTCTCCCCCTTATTCCTCTTGAATTAGGCTTGAAATAGCTTCAGAAACAAGTTGGATTGGGCTCTGGAAGCCTGGAAACTGCCCTAGCATCTTGCATTAAATGAAGTCACGTGCCAGGACTTGTGCGTACACAAAGGTGTGAGCATATTCACACTTGCTGAATCTCATCTCGTGCATACGCACGCATCTTTGTACGTACACACAACCCTGAAAAGCTCCAAACTCTATTTCTTCATGAATTCTCTACTTTTGCATGCTTTTTCCTCACTTCTTCTATCCATATTTGCCTTGCAACCCTGAAATCACTCAACAAATACATCAAGGCATCGAATGAGGTTAAAGTGAATAAAATTTAGTAAATATAAGGCCTAAAAATCATGTTTTTACTTTCATGCACAATTTAGGAAGAAATCATGAAACTATGCTATTTCAATCAATAAATACGAGAAAAGTCAATAAAATCTACCCAATTAATGCAAATAAATACCATGAAATGTGGATTCATCAAGGATGAATAGTGTTTTTTGGGGTTTCTCTCCTCTCTTGAACTCAGCAACGTGATTCCCTTTGATTTTGGGGAAGAAGAGCTGAATGCATTGCTTTATATGTTGGGCCTTGGGCCCGATTTAGGCCCAGTCCAACCCATTAGCATTTTTGGCCCATTTGGTCTAACTTTGGGCTAAAACCTTTAGGATTATTGCCCACTTTCCAACTCTAACTATGTTTCTAAGTTTTTCTACAGTTTTATTTTCTTATACGCAGTATTGGGCAGACTTAAGCCGGTACTTCCAGCTAATTTATTGATACGCATTTTTATGCAATTTTCTGCAGAAAATTACATTTTCTCACTCTGAAAAATCTACAAAATTCAAATCTCACTTCCAAATTTTTAAATTAAGACTTCTAAATTTTTGAACTTATTTTGGACAGTTAAATTATATTTTTATTTATCTAAGCGATTAATTTTAATTTTGATTCTTACATTACCAACTTGTACACTTATGCCTTAATGATAAATTAGAACTTACCTTGCTGGATTGTGTGCTTCACATAATTTAAGTAATGCATTTAGCATGTTGCATTGTGTTTGTGAAGTTTGTTGTGAGTTCCCTATTAATGCTCTTTCTTTGAACTCTTCAACTGATGTGAAAATGTGTTTACTATGTGCTTAAGTCAAATAATTTCTTTCTTTTCCTAAACTACATAGCAACCATATTTCTGCAATTTTTATTAAACGGGCAACTCGATCAAAATTCAAAATGTGTTATTAGTTGATGTGTGAGTTCCATATTTCTTTTGGTTCATTATGTTCACTTGCACGTTGATAAACCACAATTTTATGGTTTATCTTGTATTGAATTTGGTGGATTTTATCAACTTATCCTACATTTATTCACTGAAACAGTATGGTTTTGTGAATTCTTCCTAAATTATGCTTAAGAGTAAAAATATGTTTTTTGAGTAGTTTTTCACACTTTTGGCTTGGGATTGAGGACTTAGGTGACCTTGAGTTATTGATGTCTAATATTGATTAATGATTTAGGGTTGTTAGTTGGTTTGGTTTCCCATAACGCTAGTCTTTCATTAAGCTAATTAGTAAGTTTGCTAGGACTTGTGGATTGAGACCAATTACGCCTATTTGACTTATCCTCAATGTTAGAGTTGACTAAGTGGGATTAACTCCTCATAATTGCCATGTTTATGGTCAATGCTTAGGACAGAAAACCTTAACTCTCAACTCTTGCTAAGAGTGTCATTTTAGCATTTATATTTATTTAGTTGTTAGCTTTATTTTCTTGTTATTTAAGTTCTTGCCTATTTATTTGTAAACCCCTGATTCTTACAACCGATAACATGCATACTAGTGCAGGATTTTGAATTCCCACAGCTTAACCGATAAGTGCACCGGGTCATCCATGTAATAGCTCAGGTGAGTGAAGGTCGTTCCCACGAGGGTTGTCGGACTGAACAAGCAATAATTATCCAGTTGAACTTAGTTAGGCAAATCAAAAAGGGGTTTGGTGAGTTGCAATTCGCATGAACAGTAAATAAGCAAGTAAGGGTTTGGTGTAAAAACAGTATAAAAAAATAGTTAAGGTTTTGGAGATGTTTATCTCTCCGGATTAAAAGTTCTTACCAACTATTTTAACAATGCATGATTCATTCTATGGCAAACTGTAAATGTCTAAACCCTAAACTCTTAGTGATTTAGCCTCCTCTAATCTTCGTTGACCGCCACTCTCGTGGTCACTTAATTCTGATTAGAGGGTTAAGTTTAGAAAACAAGTTTAAGGCCACAAAAATCCTAATTACCCAAAGCTAACAGGATTTTATGTCACATATCCCAATCAGTTCGTGTAATTAACAATTTAATAGGAATTTGTTTTTAAGCTGTATTTCAAGCGAGATAACTCTCTCGAGAATCACAAGAACTCATGTAGAAAAGGGTCATACTCTTGTTCCACCCAGTTCATAAGATAAAAAATGAAAACAATCCTTAGAATTGAATCAAAACATTAATTAAAATAGAAGAATAATAGTTCTAATCCATAGAAATAAACAGAGTTCTTAACCTTAACCAGGAGGTTTAGTTGCTCATGACTTACAGAGAAACTAGGGTTCTGAAAAATGTGCCGAAGGAAGAAGATCCTACACCTAAGTGATCTTTTCCTTTAAATACTAACCTAGAGATAAATACCAAATCAGTACCCAAAAGATTCTGGCGCTGACAAAATGGTACTTGACTTTAGTTATTGACAAAATAGTCCTTGAAAGATTTTAAAATTTGACAAGCGTACCCACGAGTTTGCCGGAGCACATCTTCGGCAAGTACAATGCTGACATGGCCACTACATTTTGATGACATGACAAAAATCCTCCCCCACCCTAATCTTTCCCCTCCAACGCACTTCCCCTTCCCCCTCCCAATGCATTCCCCCTTCCCTTTCCTGAATGCACTCTCCCCCCTCCCCAACCCTAATCTTTCCCTCCCCCTCCCTAACCCTAATCCCCCCTCCCCAATGTACTTCCCCCCACCTCAATCCAAAATCTCCTTTTCTGAACCCTAATCCCCTTCCCAACACACTGTCTCACGCTCTCAACTCACTCTCCCCCAAAATGGCAATGGAGCTCAACCTTCTCAGTCTTACAAAGCCAGTGTCACCGACACTGCACTGTTGCCATCTCGTCGTCGGGTCCTCTGCGTCCGCCAGTGTCGTCTGTCTCCTTCGTCGGTATTGCGTTGTCTGTGCGCCTTCACCACTGTCGCTTTCATTGCTTGTATCTACTTGCTGCTCGCCCCTAGTCGCTGCTCTACCTCCTCTGTCTATGTTCCATCTTGGCTCCATCGTGTCGTGCTTCCTCTGTCTCTGGTGTTCTTCTTCTGGCCTTTTCTAAATCTGCTTCTTGCTTTGGTGGTGTCTATATTAAGTTTTATTTTATTTTATTTTGATTATTGTATATGAATTTGTTTGTTTTCTTTGAGTTTTATTGTTATTAATCTTTTTGAATGGTAAATTAACTTAAAAATTTGGGATAATTCATGATTTGGGGTAATTCTGTTGATATTGAGGTTGTTGTTGCTGTGAGTGGTGGTGTTGAGGGGGGGAGAAGGGAGTGTGCGTTGGGGAAGGGAGAGTGGTGGAGATTGTTTTTACTGTTCATATTGAGGTTGTTGTTGTTGTGAGTGGTGGGGTTGAAGGAAGGAGGGGTAGTGTGCGTTGGGGAGGGAGAGTGGTGGAGGTTGTTGTTGCTATTGATGTTAAGGCTGTTGTTGCTGTGAATGGTGGTGTTGAGGGAGGAAGGGGTGTATGTTGGGGAGGGGGTGGTGATAGGGCGGGGGCTGCGGTGGAGGAAAAGTGTGCGTTTGGGATGGAGGCTGCGATAGGGAGGAAAATGGAAGGGGAGGGAGTGTGCGTTGGAGAGGGGGCTTTGGGGGTGGTTTGCCAAGTCACCAAAACACGATGGCCATGTCAGCATTATGTTTGCCGGAGATTTGCTCCGGTGAGCTAGGGGGAACGCTTGTCAAATTTTAAAATATTTTAGGGACTATTTTGTCAATAACAAAAGTCAAGTACTATTTTGTCAGCATCAAAATCTTTCGGGTACCGATTTGGTATTTACCTCTACTAACCTAATTCTATTTGATACTAAAATAAAATAATCAATTCTAAATCTAAAAGGTTTGTAAATAAAAATAACTAAAATAAGATAAAAGATAACAATTAAAAGATAAATCCTACTGATACTCCCTTGGATGTGTTTGACCCAAATTTGGGCATTTTCCTGGCGTTAAACGCTGGCGGGGGGAGTTTTGGTGCTAGTTTTGTCCTTCTTGGGCACTAAATGTGAGGCTCGACATTTAGCGTCAGATTTGGCCGTCATTCCAGAAGAAAGTATAGACTATATATATTGTTGGAAAGCTTTAAAAGTTGGCTTTACAACGCCGTTAAAACTGCATCAATTGGACCTCTATAGCTCAAGTTATGCTCGTTGGAATGCAGGAAGGTCAGGGTTGGCAGCATCTACTTTCTTCCTTTGTTTTTGCATAAAACTCTAGCCAACTCTCCCAAATTTAATCTAAAATCTTAAAAATACCAAAACAACTCAAAGTAGCATCTAAAGAGGATTTTTTCACTAAAATATAATAAAACTTAATAATTTTTAACTAAAAATAACTAGAAAATGAAGGAAAAAAGGGTACAAGATGCTCACGCATCACATACCTCACTGTAATTCCTTTGAGAGACGACCCGAGGTTTAATACTCTTGGTTTTTACTAGTTTGCATTCGTGACAAAAAAAATTAAACTTTGATTCGGGTCATTTGTTAGTTTGGAGCTATACTTGCAGTGAAGCGATTCTTCTTTTTAAGAAAATTATGAACTGACGTTTGGTCATCTATCAGGTACTTTCATCATCTTCATTAACTTCCTCCACACTCAAACTTTTATTAAGGCTTAAATTTCCATGGAGTTCATCTTAGATCTTCGCCACTACTTCATCAATGATATCACATCGAAGGATGGAGTGTTCCTCCGGTGGATGCCTCATAGCTTCCTTTAAATTGAATTCCACTCTTCTATCATCCACTTCAAATGAATAGATGCCGACAACGACATCAAGCTTGAACCGGGAGGTTTTCAAGAAAGGTCTCCTAAGTCAGATATAAGAGGGTCTTCCTTGATCATTGGGAGGTATTTCCAAAATGTAAAAGTCAACCAGAAAAAGTAAGTCATTAATGCTCACTAGCACATCCTCCACAATGCCTACCATCGAGATGATGCTTTTATCCACTAAGACAAACCTAGTGGCCGATCTTTTCAATGGTGAGAGATTCAGCTTGTCAAAAACGGAGAGGGGCACAAGCACCAAGTCACACATGTAATCTTCCAATAGGACTCCTCCAATCACACAACAGACCAAACATGGCCTTGGATCACCATAATATTTTGGGATAGCCCCCATTATAGAGCAAATGGAGCTACTCAAAGTAATGGTCTCCAATTCATTAATTCGCTCCTTGTGTATGCACAAAAATTTGAGGAACTTAGCATATTTAGGAATTTGTTGAATGGCATCAAAAAGTGGAATGGTTACCTCAACTTTCTTGAAGATTTGCACCATATTAAGGTCCAATTCAACAATCTTCTTGACCTTTTTCACCACTGCTGAAAAAGGGATTGGGATTGGTTCTTCTAAGATGTTCTTCCTTTTTGGCTCCTTGGGCTTCACTTGTTCCTCCTCTTTCCTTCCAACATCTTCCTTTTCATCCTCATCCATTTCTACCACCTCATCAGCTTCTTCAACATGAACATCCTTTATAACAATTGTAGTCTTGGGACCTCTCTCATCAAGCATTGTTTTAGACCTTAGAGTGATTGAATTTAAACAACCCTTGGGGTTCGGTTGTAGTTGAGAGAGTAGGCCACTAGAGGTTGATGGTTAGAAGGTGTTTTGGTTATTGATGGATGGTGGTAATGTCACACGGGACAAAACCTCAGCTATGGTAGCTATGTAGGTATCTTGTTTCTTTTGGAATTTCCGTTGCTCTTGGATGAAGGTACAAAGGGTATCGTCCACATGGGTTTGGTTAGAAGAAGAGGCTTGGTTGCTTTGAGTGAATTGCCTAGTGTGCGGTGGTTGATACCTTGATTGAGGTTGAGATTTGTATGGTGGTTGGTGATGTTGTTAGTTTAATTATCGGTAAGGTGAATTTTGTGGTTGGTACGGTTGTTGGTGTGATTATGGTGGTTGGTAGAATTGGTGTCGTTGATTTTGAGATGGTTGATGATAGTAGGCTTGTTGGGATTGAAAGATTTAGTTTTGAGAGGGTTGTTGCCATCTTTAGTTTGAGTTGTCTCTCTACCCTTGACTTTGATTTCCTCCATATTGATATGGTCCTTGGTTGCTGGTGCACGAAATTGTGATTACACTTTTCACAACTCCGCACAACTAACCAGCAAGTGCACTGCGTCGTCCAAGTAATACTTTACGTGTGTAAGGGTCGATCCCACGGAGATTGTCGGCTTGAAGCAAGCTATGGTTATCTGGTAAATCTTAGTTAGGAGATTAATGATAAAAATGATTTTGTTTATGAAAAGTAAATAACATGAAATAAATGGTACTTGTGATTTAGTAATGAAGAACAGGTTGAGGTTCCAGAGATGCTCTGTCATCCAAATCTTTTCTTTCCTACTGTCTTATTCTCCAAACACGCATGACTTCCTTCAATGGCAAGTTGTATGATCCTCTCGGATGAAAAATACCAGGCACAGTTTCTATACGGCTAATCAACTGTCGGATCTCTCATCTCGGATGAAAAATACCAGGTACAGCTACCGCACGGCTAATCATCTATCGGTTCTCACTTGTGTCGGAATAGGATCTCTCTATCCTTTTGTACACTGTCACTGCGCCTAACATTTGTGAGTTTGAAGCTCATCACAGTCATCCCGTTCCAGATCCTACTCGAAATACCACAAATAAGGTTTAGACTTTACGGATCTCAGGAATGCTGCCAATTGGTTCTAGCCTCTACCACGAAGGTTCTAATCCCACGGACTCGGTCTGGGGATTAGAGACCCAAGAGATACGCACTCAAGCTGTTGCCCAATGACTACGTTGAGCTCAGGTAGAACGGGAGTGGTTGTCAAGCACACGTTCATAAGTTTGAGAATGATGATGAGTGTCACGGATCATCATATTCTCTATATTGAAGTATGAGTGAGTATCTTAGAACAGAATCAAGCGTGATTGAATAGAAAATAATAGTAATTGCATTAATCCATTGAGACACAGCAGAGCTCCTCACCCCCACCTATGGGGTTTAAATACTCATGCCGTAGAAAATACAATATGAGATATAAAATGTCATGAGTTACAAAATAAATCTCTAAAAGTAGTTTTTATACTAAACTAATAACTTAGGTTTACAGAAAATGAGTAACTAAGTGTAGATAGTGCAGAAATCCACTTCTAGGGCCCACTTGGTGTGTGCTAGGGCTAAGCATTAAAGCTTTCACGTGCATAGGCCATTCTTGGAGTTAAACGCCAGCTTGGGTGCCAGTTTGGGCGTTTAACTCCAGTTCTGGTGCCAGTTCTGGCGTTTTATGCTAGAAAAGGGTCTCTGGCTGGCGTTTAACGCCAGTTTGGGCCATCAAATCTCAGTCAAAGTATGGACTATTATATATTGCTGGAAAGCCCAAGATGTCTACTTCGAGTGCAGGAGGGTCAGAATCCAACAGCATCTGCATTCCTTTCTCAGCCTCTGAATCAGATTTTTGCTTAGGTCCTTCAATTTCAGCCAGAAAATACCTGAAATTACAGAAAAACATACAAACTCATAGTAAAGTCCAGAAATGTGATTTTTGCCTAAAAACTAATAAAATTATAATAAAAAGTAACTAAAACATACTAAAAACTACCTAAAAACAATGCCAGAAAGGGTATAAATTATCCGCACATCAAAACACCAAACTTAAATTGTTGCTTGTCCCCAAGCAACTAAAAATAAAATAGGATAAAAAGAAGAGAATATACAATAAATTTCAAAAATATCAATGAAGATTAGTTTCAATTAGATGAGCGGGACTAGTGGCTTTTTGCTTCTGAATAGTTTTGGTATCTCACTTTATCCTTTGAAGTTCAGAATGATTGGCATCCATAGGAACTCAGAATTTAGATAGTGTTATTGATTCTCCTAGTTCAATACGTTGATTCTTGAACACAGCTACTTTATGGGTCTTGGCCGTGAACCTAAGCATTTTATTTTCCAGTATTACCACCAGATACATAAATGCCACAGACACATAACTAGGTGAATCTTTTCAGATTGTGACTCAACTTTGCTAGAGTCCCCAGTTAGTGGTGCCCAGAGCTCTTAAGCTCACTCTTTTTGCTTTGGACCATGACTTTAACCACTCAGTCTCAAGCTTTTCACTTGGACCTTCATGACATAAGCACATGGTTAGGGACAGCTTGATTTAGTCGCTTAGGCCAGGATTTTATTCCTTTGGGCCCTCCTATCCATTAATGCTCAAAGCCTTGGATCCTTTTTACCCTTGCCTTTTAGTTTAAAGGGTTTCTGGCTTTTTCTGCTTGCTTTTTCTTTTTCTTTATTTTTTGCTTTTTTTTTTGCTTCAAGAATCACTTCTATGATTTTTCAGATTATCAATAACATTTTTCTTTTTTTCATTATTCTTTCAAGAGCCAACATTTTTAACATTCATAAACTTCACTATCAAAAAATATGCACCGCTCAAGCATTCATTCAGAAAACAAAAAGTATTGTCACCACATCAAAATAATTAAACCAATTTCAAGATAAATTTCAAAATTATGCACTTCTTGTTCTTTTGCAAATAAAAAACATTTTTCTTCTAAGAAAGGTGAGGGATTCATGGAATCATTCATAGCTTTAAGACATAGACACCAAACACTAATAATCATGTAATAAAGATAAAAACAAGACAAAAACTAAACATAAAAGCAAACACATAACAATAAAAGAAAGGAAATTAAAGACATAAAAATAAACGACTATAATACTAATGCTCATGTAACTCTTAAAATAGGTCTCTAATAACAAAAGTTATCACAGAGTTAGGACTCAACAACCTTTATTTTGAGAGATACTTGCTCCTTCAATCTGTGGGACGTCTAGCTCTTCAAGGGGCAGCTTCTGGCGCTTTAGCTTCTGTATCTCACGCCCTTGTTTCTCTTGTTCTTTGAGCATTTTGCAGAGCATGCTGTTTTGATTCTGCTGCTCTTCTTTAAGTTGATCCATAGCTTCTTGCAGCTTGGTGACAGATGCTTCTAAGCGGGCCAAATATTCAAATTGAGGAATTTCTGGGAGGAGCTCATGCGCCCTCCTCTTGATGGGGTTGTCTTGAACTTGAGGTCCATCCATCACCTTTTTGGTGATTGGGCGTTCAACTGGGATATATTCATCCACACCCATCTCTACCCCCGCATCTTTACATAACAAACTAATCAAGCTTGGGTAAGCCAAATTAGCATCAGTGGATTCCTTGTTTGTAAATATGTAAATTTCACCAGGAATCAACTGATGAATCTCTATTTTTTTCCCAGCATAATACAATGAATCATCACTGCTCTCTTGACAGTGACTTCAGAACGGTTGCTGGTTGGGAGTATAGAATGCCCAATGAAATCTAGCCAACCTCTAGCAACTGGTTTGAGATCTCCTCTCTTTAGCTGGTTTGGGACACCTTTTGTATTAGTAATCCACTTGGTTCCAGGGAGGCATATGTCCTCTAGAACTTGATCTAGCCTTTTATCTTTGGCCGTTCTCCTATTAAAGGATTCTGGATCATCTTGTAGTTGAGGAAGCTTGAAAACTTCTCTCACTTTGTCCAAGTGGAAGTACATAATCTTCCCTCTGACCATAGTCTGAAAGGAGTGGAAGGCAGTTCCCTCTAATCTTTGCTTATCCGTCATCCACAGATTTGCATAGAATTCCTGGATCACGTTTCTTCCAACATGTATCTCAGGATTAGCTAGGATTTCCCAGCCCCTGTTTTGAATCTGCTCTTGGATCTCTGGGTATTCATCTTCTTTCAGATTGAACTTAACTTCTGGGATCAATGATCTTCTGCACACAATTTTGAAATAATGGTCTGCATTTTCTTTGGTGCAGAAATTCTCATGCATCCAACGTGGTTTTAGATTGCTTCCTTTCTTGCCTCTTGAAGTGGTTTGTCTTCCTTTGGGCGCCATGAGATTAGTTTGTTTTGCCTCAGGGATCACGAAAATCACACCAAACTTAGAGATTTTCTTGCCCTCAAGCAAAATAAAAAGAAAGAAGATGACTAGAGGGAGAGAAGGATTCGAATGATGGGTGAAAAGGGGCTGGCCGAATGTATATTTAAAAGGGAGGGAGGGAATGAGTTTCGAATTTTTTTAGAAAAAGAGAAGATAGAAAGATATGATTGAAAAAAAAAATAAACATGATATGAAAAAGAAAAGATTGTTTTTAAAATTTAAAAGATATGAGAAAGATATGAGGATGTTAAATCTGAAATATTTTTGTTAATGCACCTAAAAGATAGTATGGGTGAATTAAAAAGATTTGGAAAGAAATTGGAAAGATAAATGAGTTTTTAAAAATGTTTTGAAAAGGAATTGAAAAGAATTTATAAGATTATTAATTTTTGGAATTGGAAACTGAAAGATGAATATTTGTAACATTTTTATGCAGAAAATTATGAATTAAAACATGAAAATTCGAAAAAAATTGAATTGGAAACAAAATTACCTCCCTTTTGCTGTTCTGGCGTTAAACGCCCAGAATGATAGCCATTCTGGCGTTTAACGCCCATCTGGTGGCCATATCCTGGCTGGGCGTTAAACGCCAAAAATCCTTTGTTACTGGGCTTTTTTCTGAACGCCCTGGATGCTGTTGTTTCTGGTGTTAAACGCCCAGAATGCTGCCCATTCTGGCGTTTAACACCCAGAATGATACCTTTTCCGGCGTTAAACGCCCAGAATGGTAGCCATTTTGGCGTTTAACGCCCAAAACACCCCTTTACTGGCATTTTGATGCTAGTGAGCTCTTTTTCTCTGTGATTCTTCTGCTTTATGTTCTGAACCTCCATTTTCCTGACTTATTCACTGAAATGTATTAACTAACATGAATAACAAAATCAAATAGACTCATATAATTGTTATAAACATCTAATTTTTGACAATGGCTGGGTTGCCTCCCAGCAAGCAGTTCTTTACTGTCTTTAGCTAGACTTTTACTGAGCTTTTAATTTAGTCTCAGTTTTGAGCACTCTTGCTCAACATTGCCTTCAAGATAATGTTTGACTCTCTGTCCATTAACAATGAACTTTTTGTCAGAGTCAATATCCTGAAGCTCTACATATCCATATGGTGACACACTTGTAATAACATATGGTCCCTTCCACCGGGATTTCAATTTCCCAGGGAACAATCTGAGCCTAGAGTTAAACAGCAGAACCTTCTGTCCTGGCTCAAAGACTCTAGATGATAGCTTTCTGTCATGCTACCTTTTTGCTTTCTCCTTATAAAGTTTAGCATTTTCGAAAGCGTTGAGTCTGAAATCCTCCTGCTCATTCAACTGGAGTAATCTTTTCTCTCCAGCTACCTTAGTATTAAGGTTTAGGAACCTGGTTGCCCAGTAGGCTTTGTGTTCCAGTTCTACGGGCAGATGGCAGGCTTTTCCATACACAAGATGGTATGGAGAGGTCCCTATGAGAGTTTTGAATGTGGTTCTGTATGCCCACAGAGCATCATCCAGACTTCTTGCCCAATCCCTTCTACGGGTATTTACAGTCCATTCCAGGATTTGCTTTAGTTCTCTATTTGAGACTTCAGCCTGCCCATTTGTCTGTGGATGATATGGAGTTTTCACTTTGTGGTTAATTCCATATCAGATCAGAGCAGAGTCAAGCTGTTTATTGTAGAAATAAGTGCCTCCATCACTTATTAGTATCCTAGGGACACCGAACCTGCTGAAGATATGTTTCTGGAGGAATTTTATCACTGTCTTAGTATCATTAGTGGGTGTTGCAATTGCCTCTACCCATTTAGATACATAGTCTACTGCCACCAGAATATAAGTGTTTGAATATAATGGTGGGAAAGGCCCCATAAAGTCAATACCCCATACATCAAACAACTCAATCTCTAAGATCTCTTACTGAGGCATGGCATAACCGTGAGGCAGATTACCAGCTCTCTGGCAACTGTCACAGTTACGTATAAACACTCGGGAGTCTCTATAGAGAGTAGGCCAGTAGAAGCCACATTGGAGAACCTTTGTGGCTATTCGCTCACCTCCGAAATGTCTTCCATATTGTGATCTATGGTAATGCCATAGGATCTTATGTGCCTCTTCTCTAGGCACACATCTACGGATTATTCCGTCAGCACATCTCTTAAAGAGATACAGTTCATCCCACAGGTAGTACTTTGCATCAGAAACCAATTTTTTTGTTTACTGCTTACTGTACTCCTTGGGTATGAATCTCACAGCTTTATAGTTTGCAATTTTTGCAAACCATGGTACTTCCTGAATGGCAAAGAGTTGCTCATCCGGAAAGGTTTCAGAGATCTCAGTAGGAGGGAGGGACGCTCCTACTACTGGTTCTATCCGGGACAAGTGATCAGCTACTTGGTTCTCGGTTCCTTTTCTGTCTCTTATTTCTGTATCAAACTCTTGTAGAAGTAACACCCATCTTATGAGTCTGGGTTTTGAATCCTGCTTTGTGAGGAGATATTTTAGAGCATCATGGTTAGTGTACACAATCACTTTTGAACCTACTAAATAAGATATGAACTTGTCAATGGCATAAACCACTGCAAACAACTCCTTTTCTGTGGTTGTGTAATTCTTCTGCGCGTCATTTAAAACACGGTTAGCATAATAAATGACATGCAGAAGTTTATCATGTCTCTATCCCAATACTGCACCAATGGCATGGTCACTGGCATCACACATTAGTTAAAATGGTAATGTCCAGTCTGGTGCAGAAATGACTGGTGCCATGATTAGCTTAGCTTTTCAGAGTCTCAAATGCCTATAGACACTCTGTGTCAAAGACAAATGGTGTATCAGCAACTAGCAGATTGCTCAGAGATTTTGCAATTTTTGAAAAATCCTTTATAAACCTCCTATAGAATCCTGCATGCCCCAGAAAGCTTCTGATTGCCTTAACATTGGCAGGTGGTGGTAATTTTTTAATTACCTCTACCTTAGCTTGATTCACCTCTATTCCCTTGTTCAAAATTTTGTGTCCAAGGACAATTCCTTCAGTCACCATAAAGTGACATTTCTCCCAGTTTAAAACCAGGTTAGTCTCTTGGCACCTTTTCAGAACAAGTGCTAAATGGTCAAGAAAGGAGCTGAATGAGTCTCCAAATACTAAGAAGTCATCCATGAAGACTTCCAGAAACTTCTCTACTATATCAGAGAAGATGGAGAGCATACACCTCTGAAAGGTTGCAGGTGCATTGCAAAGACCAAATGGCATCTTTCTGTAGGCAAATACTCCAGATGGACATGTGAATGCTGTTTTCTCTTGGTTCTGAGGATCTACTACAATTTGGTTGTAACCTGAATAGCCATCCAAAAAGCAGTAGTATTCATGACCTGCTAGTCTCTTTAGCATCTGGTCTATAAATGGTAAAGGAAAATGATCTTTCCTGGTGGTTGTATTGAGCCTTCTGTAGTCAATACACATACACCACCCTATAACTGTTCTTGTTGAAACCAGTTTATTCTTTTCATTATGAACCACTGTCATGCCTCCCTTCTTAAGGATAACTTAGACAGGGCTCACCCAGGAGCTATTAGAAATAGGATAAATAATCCCAGCCTCTAGTAGCTTAGTGACCTCTTTCTGCACTACCTCCTTCATGGCTGGATTCAGCCGCCTCTGTGGTTGAACCACTGGCTTAGCATCATCCTCCAATAGGATCTTGTGCATGCATCTGGCTGGGCTAATGCCCTTGAGATCACTTATGGACCACCCAAGAGTTGTCTTGTGTGTTCTTAGCACCTGAATTAGTGCTTTCTCTTCCTGTGGCTCTAAAGCAGAGCTTATGATTACCGGAAAAGTGTTATCTTCTCCCAGAAATGCATATTTCAGAGAGGGTGGTAGTGGTTTGAGCTCAGGTTTAGGAGGCTTCTCTTCTTCCTGAGGAGTTTTCAGAGGTTCTTTTATTTTCTCTGGTTCCTCTAGATTAGGCTGAACATCTTTAAAAATATCCTCTAGCTCTGATTCGAGACTCTTAGTCATATTGACCTCTTCCACCAGGGAGTCAATGATATCAGCGCTCATGCAGTCTTTTGATGTGTCTGGATGCTGCATAGCTATGACAGCATTCAACTTAAACTCATCCTCATTGACTCTCAGGGTTATCTCCCCTTTTTGGACGTCGATGAGGGTTCGTCCAGTTGCTAGGAAAGGTCTTCCTAAGATGAGAATTGCACTTTTGTGCTCCTCCATTTCCAGCACTACAAAGTCAGTGGAAAAGACAAATGGCCCAACCTTGACAATCATGTCCTCAATTATGCCTGATGGAATTTTAATGGAGCCATCAACAAGTTGGAGGCATATCAGGGTTGGTTTAACTTCATCAGTCAAACCAAGATTTTTGATAGTGGATGCAGGTATTAGGTTGATACTTGCCCCAAGATCACATAGAGCTGTCTTAGTACAGGCATCCTCTAATGTGCATGGTATCATAAAGCTTCCGGGATCTTTAAGCTTCTCTGGTAAGCTTTCCAGAATGACTGCACTGCATTCTTCAGTGAGGAAAACTTTTTCAGTTTCTATCCAATCCTTCTTATGACTTAAGATCTCCTTAATGAACTTAGCATAAGAGGGTATTTGCTCAAGTACCTCTGCAAACGGAATCTTTATTTCAAGAGTCCTGAGATAGTCTGCAAAGTGGGCAACTTGTTTATCCTGTTCCGCTTGACAGAGTTTCTGAGGATAAGGCATCTTGGGTTTATATTCTTCAACCTTAGTTACTGTAGGTTTATTTCTTACAGAAGTGGTTGGAGAAGCCTGCTTAAAGGGGTTGTTATCAGCACTTGCAGGTGTCTGATCCCCCATTGGCGTTTGAACGCCAGAATTGGGTGCTGTATGGGCATTTAACGCCAGATTGCCACCCTTTTTTGGCATTTGGATACCAGAACTGGCCATCCACTGGGCGTTTAACGCCAATTTTTCCCCCTTTTCTGGCGTTTGAACGCTAGAATCATTCCTCTCTGGGCTCTTACTATCCTCAGAGGGATTTTGGGCAGTGGCTTGGTCATCCTCTGTCAGTTGTTCCTTTCTTGGCTTTTTGCTACCTTGAGTTGAGACATTCAATGTCTTCCCACTTCTTAACTGAACAGCTTGGCACTCTTCTGTTATCTGTTTAGATAGCTGCTGTTTTGTCTGGTCCATTTGTGCTTCCATATTTTTGTTAGCATTTTTAGTGTCTTGTAGCATCTCTTTAAATTCTGCTAACTGTTTTGTTATAAAAAGCAATTGCTGATTGACTGAGTTCAGTGGATAGTGCTTTAGCCTCTTCTTTCATGGAGGACTCACTACTTAAGTACAGATGCTGATTTCTAGCAACTGTATCAATGAGCTCTTGAGCCTCTTCAATTGTCTTTTTCATGTGTATAGATCCACCAGCTGAGTGGTCTAGAGACATCTGGGCATTTTCTGTAAGCCCGTAGTAGAAGAGGTCTAACTGCACCCATTCTGAAAATATTTCAGAGGGGCATTTCCTTAGCATCTCTCTGTACCTCTCCCAGGCATTATAAAGAGATTCATTATCCTCTTGTTTAAAGCCTTGGATGTCCAGTCTTAGCTGTGTCATCCTTTTTGGAGGGAAATATTGATTCAGAAATTTGTCTGATAATTATTTCCATCTTCTTATGCTTGCTGTGGGTTGGTTGTTTAACCACCTCTTAGCTTGATCTTTTACAGCAAATGGAAACAGTAATAATCTGTAGACATCCTGATCTACTTCCTTATCATGTACTATGTCAGCAATTTGTAAGAATTGTGCCAGAAACTCAGTATGTTCTTCCTGTGGAAGACCAAAATACTGGCAGTTTTGCTGCACCATCATAATGAGCTGAGGGTTTAGCTCAAGATTGCTGGCTCTGATGGGGGGTATACAGATACTACTTCCATATGAAGCAGTAGTGGGATTAGCATACGACCCCAGAGTTCTTTTGGACTGTTCATTTCCACTTAGATCCATGATGGAGAAAGGGAGATGATGTGGATTGTAAAATAAAAAATTTGATTTATTATTTTTTTTTGAAATTAAGGAAATAAAAATAAAGTAAATGGGAAAAATGGTATAAGTTTTGAAAATTGAAAGAAGAGAAATAAAAGAAATAAAAAAAACTAAATTAATTAATTACTTAAAAAGATTTGAAAAATTATGGGTGAGGATTTCCGAAAAAAGAAGAGAGAGAAAGTGGTTAGGAAGTTTTGAAAAAGATATGTCTTAAAATTAAAGATACTTGTAAGAAAATAAATAAATAAAAGAAAAGATTTGAAAAAGATATGATTTTAAAATTTTAAAGGTTGAAACTTTCTTAACAAGAAAATACCAAACTTAAAATTTTTCAATCAAAATAATAAAATAGGACAAGCAATTCGAAAATTGAAAAAAAGAAAAAGACTTTGAAAAATTTTATAAAATATTTTCGAAAAACATAAAAAAAAAGGAAAATGAAAAAGAATTTGTTTTGAAAAAGATTTAAAAAAAAGATAAATTTTTAAAATTGAAATTTTAACTTGACTAACAAGAAACTACCAAATCTTAAAAATTTTGACTAAGTCAACCTAAGGAATTCGAAAATGATGAGTAAATAAAGGAAAATATATATTTATTTTGAATTTAATGAGGAAAGAGAAAAACAATAAAATGACTCCAAACTTAGAATTTTTAGATCAAAACAAAGAAAATAAACAAGAAAATTTTGAATGTCAAGCTGAACACCAAGAACACTTTGAAGATCAAGATGAACACCAAGAACAAATTTTAGAAATCTTTAAGAAAATAAAAACACAAAGGATACCAAACTTAAAGATTTTTATACTTTGGACACTAATAATTTGAAAATGCACAAGAAAAACAAGGAAAGACACAAAACAAGAAAAACTAAAGATCAAACAAGGAAAATAAACAAGAACAACTTGAAGATCAAGAAAGAACAAGGAACATAAAACTCACAAATATAAAGAATAAAAAGAACATATAATTTAAAAAATTGAAGGAAAATAAAAACATGCAATTGACACCAAACTTAAAACATGAAACTAAACTCAAACAGAAGACTCAATTATTAGTTTATTGGTTTTTTTATCTATTTATTAAAAATTTTTGAAAAAATCCTAGAAAAAGAAAACAAGGATTTTAAAATTTTAACAAAAACAATAATAGAAGACTCAATTTTAGTGACTCTAAACCAACCAAAAAAATTAATTTTTTCCTAATCTAAGCAACAAGATGAACTGTCAATTGTCCAAACTCGAACAATCCCCGGCAACGGCGCCAAAAACTTGGTGCACGAAATTGTGATTACACTTTTCACAACTCCGCACAACTAACCAGCAAGTACACTGGGTCGTCCAAGTAATACCTTACGTGAGTAAGGGTCGATCCCACGGAGATTGTTGGCTTGAAGCAAGCTACGGTTATCTGGTAAATCTTAGTCAGGAGATTAATGATAAAAATGATTTTGTTTATGAAAAGTAAATAACATGAAATAAATGGTACTTGTGATTCAGTAATGAGGAACAGGTTGAGGTTCTGGAGATACTCTGTCATCCGAATCCCTGCTTTCCTACTGTCTTCTTCTCCAAACACGCATGGCTTCCTTCAATGGCAAGCTGTATGATCCTCTCAGATGAAAAATACCAGGCATAGTTTCTGTACGGCTAATCAACTGTCGGATCTCTCGTCTCGGATGAAAAATACCAGGTATAGCTACCGCACAGCTAATCATCTGTCGGTTCTCACTTGTGTCGGAATAGGATCTCCCTATCCTTTTGCACACTGTCACTGCACCCAATGACGAACAGATTTTTGCTAGTAAAGAAATTCACAAATATACCCTCGTTGTAAGTATAGTTTCTAAACTAACAATAATCCTTTCGTACAAAAACTTTTTTGTCACTAAAGCAAACCCAATAAAAATAATAAACCGAAGTATTTAAACCTCGAGTCATCTCTCAAGGAATTACAGGGAGGTGTACTTATTATTGGTTATGGAAGATTTTTTTTAGGGTTTTTGGATAATTCACAGGAAAAGTAAATTGCAAGAATTAAATTAATAACTAATAAAGTTCTTAGCAAGGTATGAAAACTGGAAATCCCATCCTAGTTATCCTTATCAGTTGTGATGAGAATTGTTCATTACTCCCACTTAGTTAACCCTTACTAAATAAAGGAAATTCAAGTGGACTAATTAATTTGATTCCTCAAGTCCTAGTCAACTCCTAAGGAAATACTAGCTTTAGAGGGATCCAAATTAACCAGCAAATTCCAATTATCAATTAACAAAGAGTTTGATAACTCAAGTGTCACTAATTAATCAATTCAAGCTAAGAATGTAAAAAGCAAAATTAAAATCATAAATCTGAAATACCTTAAATTGCATTAAATAGAAATTCAAATCTAACATGAAGAGTTCAAAGCCAATTTGGCAACATAAGTAATTAGCAAGTGAAATAGAGAAACCAAAGTATTAGAACAAATAAAAGTAGAAGAGAAATTAAATTAAAGAAACGTTGAACTTGGAATGGAGAAGAAGTAATCCTTAAGAAAAGAGAAATCCTAAATCCTAAAACTAAGAGAGAGGAGAGAGCCTCTCTCTCTAAAAACTACATCTATAACCTAAAATTATGAATATGAAAGTTGTATGAATGAATGAATGGATTACCCCACTTTATAGCCTCTAATCTGTGTTTTCTGGGCCAAAAACTGGGTCAAAATAGCCTGAAATCGCCCCCAACGATTTCTGATACGTCCATCACGCGGCAAAGTCACGCATACGCGTCGTCCACGCGTACGCGTGGATTGAATTTTCTTCAGGTCACACGTGCGCATCGCCTATCTTCGGGGCAGCTATGACAAATTATATATCATTGCGAAGCTCCGGATATTAGCTTTCCAACGCAACTAAAACTACCTCATTTGGACCTCTGTAGCTCAAGTTATGGTCGATTTAGTACCAAGAGGTCAGGCTGGACAACTTTAGCAATTCCTTCAACTTCTTGTATTCCTTCCACTTTTGCATGCTTCCTTTCCATCCTCTAAGCCATTCCTGCCCTATAGACCCTTAAATCACTTAACACACATATCAAGGCATCAAATGGTAATAAGAGGGGATTAAACATAGCAATTTAAAGGCCCAGGAAACATGTTTTCTATTATAGCACAAAATCAGGAAGAAAATTGTAAAACCATGCATTTTGTATGAATAAGTGTGCAAAGACTTGATAAAAACCACTCTATTGAGTACAAGATAAACTATAAAATAGTGGTTTATCAATCTCCCCACACTTAAACATTAGCATGTCCTCATGCTAAGCTCAAGAGAAACTAAAAGAGTGAAGGGGAATGGTAAAACTTATGAAATGCAACATATCTATATGAATGGAACTAAATGCAAAAATACTTCTACCTACTTGGTTAAAAGTAAACAAATCTTTTAAGAACAAATATTAACTGGATTTCACTAATTCAAATCACAAAATAAAGTACGAGTGAACTTGCAGAAGAAAATAGCTCATGAAAACCGGGGACAAGGAATCGAGCATCGAACCCTCAATGGAAGTGTATGCACTCTAATCGCTCAGGTGTTTAAGATACACATATCAAGAGGTCAAGGGTTGTAATGGGGTAAGGGTCAAGGTAGGATTGTATTTGGCCAAGTGGACTAAAATCTGAATCCTTAATTAACTTAAACTTTCCACCTAACTTAGACAATCCATGTAATCATAATACAACATCTAACTATCCATTAACCATGTTTTTCACATATTCGTGCATCCTAATTTCAAGTACAGTACATATGCATTGCTTTCACCATTTACTTTGGGGCATTTTGTCCCCTTTTACTTATTTGCTCTTTTTCTTTTCTTTTTCTCCTTTTATATATATATATATATATATATATATATATATATATATATATATATATATATATATATATATATATATATATATATATATATATATATATATATATTCTCAATGCATATGATTAAATTATTGAATGCATGAACATGTCCTAAATATTTCTTTCACATTTTCATAAAGATATACAACACCCAATTCTTAAACCAAATATTGGCAAACCCAGCTTACCCACACTTAAATCATGAACACTCTCCTAGTCCAAGCTAACCAAGGATTCAAATTAAGGACATTATTGTTTTCCGCTTAGAGTTAATGATGTGCTAAAGTAAAGAACGAATGGGATAAGTAGGCTCAACATTGGTTTACAAAGGATAATGAAAAGGTTAAGGCCATATGCGTATGTAAGCTCAGAGAAACAAGGCCTCAATCATATAAGTGCATGTATATATCAAATAATGGAAATATAGAATTAAGCAAGACAAAGATCACAATTTTAGAGAGAAAAATACACACTAAAATAGAATATTGGTTGATAAAATGCAACCAATCAAATAAGCTCAAAATCTCACTGGTTTTGTGTCTTCTTAGCTATAAACTATGTTCCAAATACAATCTTCAAACAAGTTTAACACAAATTTTTAATTTAAATTAGTGAAATATTGTAAAGCAGGGTCTTGAAAAGAAACTAATTACTCCAACCAAGTAGTAGTAGAAGAACTTGCACAAAATCAAACAAATATGCAACCAAACATGCAAATGCAATAATTAACAAGGAAAATAAAGCATTGGTGTTGAAATAGGAAATGACTAACCCACAAAAGTCGGTATCGACCTCCCCACACTTAAAGATTGCACCGTCCTTGGTGCATGTAAAGAAGTGTAAGTGGATGGGTGGCTCCAACTGATACCTTTCTCTAAAGATTGTGCAGATAGGCTTATCTGTCACCCCATATAGAAGTTCTTTTCCTTTTCTTTCCTGGTGGCCATCCTGAAAGAAGAGAAAAAGGAGAAAAGTAACCTAGAAATGAAGATATAAAACAAATAAAATATGGGTGTTAATGCCAAATAATAAGGGTCTCAATTACGTGGTAGCTACAACATGCAAGTGAGAAAACAATAGAAGCAAATGGCATATCAATAGTGCAAGAATTGCAACAATGGGGGAGAGGGTATGGGTAATGCAAGATAGTATAAGTGCATGTCAATGCAAATGCAATGCAAGTATCATAAAAGAATAGCATTGACTTATGAATAATAATACCCAATCAAAATAAAACAAGTCGTGAAGCACCAGAATAATACCAGAAAAGATGTAACAGTTGAATAAGAAAATTTAACACCAATGGAAAAGTAATAAATTTAGAAAAGAAAATAAAAATATGCACAAAATTAAAAATGCAATGAATGAAAGTATGCAAATAAATTAAGTAAAATAGAATGAAAGTGAATAAGGATGAGAAGTTAAAGAGATGAAAAAGAAGAAAGTAAGAAAGGAAGAAGAAAGAAGGAGAAAAGAGAGAAGAAAAGGAGAAGAATGGAATCTGCGAAGTTACGCGTGAGCGTTGCCCACGCGTATGCGTGGGTGTGCAAAAGAAGAGGCGACGCGTAAGCGTTGTCTACGCTTACGCGTGGTTGAGCAAGAATCCTACTGACATGTAAGCGTCGATCATGTGTACGCGTGACCACTGGTTGTGCTAAACGCACAAAACCAGCACCAAGGCAGGACAACTCTCGGCCAAATCACCCATTGACGCCGATCTGGCGATTCACGCGTACGCATCGCTAACGCTTACGCGTGGGGTGACTAAAATACGGGTGACGCACACGCATCGCCCACTCGTACGTGTGGATTGGCTCGTGCGCAAGGCACCCTTCCTGCACAGCTCCCGCGTAACTTTCTGTAAAGTTTAGCGTCGCATGTGACGCGTGCGCGTGGTTCACGCGCACGCGTGGGACGCTCTTTTCTTATTTTTTTTCAAATATATATATATGCAAAATGCAGAATGCAGATGATGATGCAGAATTTATGAATTAACACTAATAAAATTAAAATAAAATAAAACTGAGAATAAAAAGAGACAATCATACCATGGTGGGTTGTCTCCCACCTAGCACTTTTAGTTAAAGTCCTTAAGTTGGACATTTGGTGACTTCCTTGTTATAGTGGCTTGTGCTTGAACTCATCCAGGAATCTCCACCAATGTTTGTAATTCCAATGGCCTCCGGGGTCCCAAACTAGGCGCAAAGAGCCTTCAAGCAAGATTAAGCAAGTGACAAGGCCCCAAGAGTGTTGATTGCTAGACTGAATTCCGGGGTCCCAAACCTTGCTTTTGCACCCTGGTAGCACAAATTGCGAATCACACTTTTCACAACGCGTACCACTAACCAGCAAGTGCACTGGGTCGTCCAAGTAATACCTTACGTGAGTAAGGGTCGAATCCCACGGAGATTGTTGGTTTGAAGCAATCTATGGTTATGTTGTAAATCTTAGTCAGGAAGTCAATTATGTTTATCAATTGAATTGTGAGTAACCAGTAGAGCATAAATTAAAAGTTACTTGTTGTGCAGTAATGGAGAATATGTTGGAGTTTTGGAGATGCTTTGTCTTATGAATCTCTGCTTTCCTCTGTCTTCTTGTTCACGCACGCACGTCCTCCTATGGCAAGCTGTGTGTTGGTAGATCACCGTTGTCAATGGCTACCTTCCATCCTTCCAGTGAAAACTACGCTCACGCGCTCTGTCACAGCACGGCTAATCACCGGTTGGTTCTCGATCCGGTTGGAATAGGATTTACTATCCTTTTGCGTCTGTCACTAACGCCCAGCCTTCAGGAGTTTGAAGCTCGTCACAGTCATTCGATCCTTGAATCCTACTCGGAATACCACAGACAAGGTTTAGACTTTCCGGATTCTCATGAATGCCGCCATCAGTTCTAGCTTATACCACGGAGATTCTGATTAAGAGATCTCAGAGATACTCATTCAATCGGATATAGAACGGAGGTGGTTGTCAGGCACACGTTCATGGTTTGAGGAAGGTGATGAATGTCACGGATCATCACCTTCATCACAGTTAAGCGCGAATGAACATCTTAGATAGGAACAAGCGTGTTTGAATGGAAAACAGAAATACTTGCATTAATTCATCGAGACACAGCAGAGCTCCTCACCCCCAACAATGGGGTTTAGAGACTCATGCCGTCAGAGAATACAAAGTTTAGATCTGAAATGTCATGAGATACAAAATAAGTCTCTAAAAGTTGTTTAAATACTAAACTAGTAGCCTAGGGTTACAAAATATGAGTGGACTATGATGGATGATGCAGAGGTCCACTTCTGGGGCCCACTTGGTGTGTGCTGGGGCTGAGATTTGAGTGAGTCACGTGCAGAGGCCATTTGTGGAGTTGAACGCCAGTTTTTATGCCAGTTTGGGCGTTCAACTCCAGTTTTTGATCCTTTTCTGGCGCTGGACGCCAGAATTGGGCAGAGAACTGGCGTTGAACGCCAGTTTACGTCGTCTATCCTTGTGCAAAGTATGGACTATTATATATTGCTGGAAAGCCCTGGATGTCAACTTTCCAATGCAATTGGAAGCATGCCATTTCGAGTTCTGTAGCTCCAGAAAATCCACTTTGAGTGCAGGAAGGTCAGAATCCGACAGCATCAGCAGTCCTTTTTCAGCCTGAATCAGATTTTTGCTCAGCTCCTTCAATTTCAGCCAGAAAAATACATGAAATTACAGAAAAACACACAACTCATAGTAAAGTCCAGAAATATGAATTTTTCCTAAGAACTACTAGAAATAGACTAAAAACTAACTAAAACATACTCTAAACTATATGAAATTATCCCCAAAAAGCGTATAAAATATCCGCTCATCACAACACCAAACTTAAACTGTTGCTTGTCCTCAAGCAACTAGACAAATAAAATAGAAGACTAATAGGTTGAGAAGCAATAATATCTCAGAGTTTTTGATTGAAGCTCAGATTCTAATTAGATGAGCGGGACTAGTAGCTTTTTGCTTCTGAACAGTTTTGGCATCTCACTTTATCCATTGAAGCTCAGAGTGATTGGCATCTATAGGAACTCAGAATTCAGATAGTGTTATTGATTCTCTTAGTTCAGTGTGATGATTCTTGAACACAGCTTCTTTATGAGTCTTGGCCGTGGCCCTAAGCACTTTGTTTTCCAGTATTACTACCGGATACATAAATGCCACAGACACATAACTGGGTGAACCTTTTCAGATTGTGACTCAGCTTTGCTAAAGTCCCCAATTAGAGGTGTCCAGAGTTCTTAAGCACACTCTTCTTTTTGCTTTGGACCTTGACTTTAACCGCTCAGTCTCAAGTTTTCACTTGACACCTTCACGCCACAAGCACATGGTTAGGGACAGCTTGGTTTAGCCGCTTAGACCAGGATTTCTGTCCTTTAGGCCCTCCTATCCACTGATGCTCAAAGCCTTGGGATCCTTTTTAATTGCCCTTGCCTTTTGGTTTTAAGGGTTATTGGCTTTTCCTGCTTGCTTTTTTTTTTTTTTCTGCAAGCTTTGTTCTTTGCTGCTTTTTCTTGCTTCAAGAATCATTTTTATGATTTTTCAGATTATCAATAACATGTCTCATGTTCATTATTCTTTCAAGAGCCAACATATTTAACAGTCTTAAACAACAAATTCAAAAGACATATGCACTGTTCAAGCATTCATTCAGAAGACAGAAAGCATTGCCACCACATTTAACCAATTAGAATTTGTTTTATTTAAACTCGAGATTTTATTGCTTCTTATTCAAAAGATCTACTATTTTATTCATGTTTACTGATGATGAGAAAAATAGACTATAACTTAATTGGGGATAAAATCAAACTAGACACTAATTACTACTAATGATCATGTAATGAAGACACAGACATAGATAAGCACTTATCATAGAGAAAACGAAAAACAGAGAAAGCAAGAACAAGGAATGAGTCCACCTTAGTGATGATGGCATTTCCTTCTTGAGGCACCAATGATGTTCTTGAGCTCTTTTATGTCTCTTCCTTGCCTTTGTGGCTTGATTCCTAGTGATTTTTGGTATTTCTATCCTCAGTTGCCTCCAATAATTATGTGGAGGGAAGTGCATCCCCTGAGGTATCTCTTGATTTGCAGCCACATGTTCTACCACTGAGCTATAGATCCTTTACATAATTGTTTTACCACACCAAAATTAGAATGTTGCTCGCCCTCGAGCAAAAGAAGAGGGAATTGCACACAACTCTGGGCGTTCAGCGCCAGGTTGGTGCCCATTTTGGGCGTTCAACGCCCATTTACTAGCCATTTCTGGCGTTGAACGCCAGAACCATGCTCTGTTCTGGCGTTGAACGCCAGACAGGTGCTTCCTCCAGGGTGTGATTTTTCTTCTGCTGTTTTTGATTCCGTTTTCAATTTTTAATATTTATTTTGTGACTCCACATGATCATGAACCTAATAAAACATGAAAAATCATGAGAATAAATAAAAATTGGGTTGCCTCCCAACAAGCGCTTCTTTACTGTCCTTAGCTGGACTTTGCTGAGCTTTTAATCTAGCTTCAGCCTTGAGCATTCTTGCTCAGTGTTGCCTTCAAGATAATGCTTGATTCTCTGTCCATTGACAATGAACTTCTTATCAGAATCAATATCTTGAAGCTCCACATAACCATATGGTGATACACTTGTAATCATGTATGGTCCCCTCCACCGGGATTTCAGTTTCCCAGGGAATAGCCTGAGTCTAGAGTTAAACAACAGGACCTTCTGTCCTGGTTCAAAGATTCTAGATGACAGCTTTTTGTCATGCCATTTTTTTTATTTTTCTTTATAAAGTTTGGCATTTTCGAAAGCTCTGAATCTGAATTCCTCTAGCTCATTTAGCTGGAGCAATCGTTTTTCTCCTGCTAATTTGGCATCTAAATTTAGGAATCTGGTTGCCCAATAAGCTTTATGTTCCAGTTCCACGGGCAGGTGACATGCCTTACCATACACAAGTTGGTATGGGGAGGTCCCTATAGGGGTCTTGAATGCTGTTCTGTAAGCCCACAGAGCATCATCCAAGCTCCTTGCCCAATCCTTTCTACGGGTATTTACTGTCCGTTCCAGGATTCTCTTTAATTCTCTGTTGGAGACTTCAGCTTGCCCGTTGGTTTGTGGATGATATGGAGTGGCCACTTTGTGGCGAATTCCATACCGAACCATGGCAGAGTAAAGCTGTTTATTGCAGAAGTGAGTGCCCCCATCACTGATTAACACTCTAGGGACACCAAACCTGCTAAAGATATGTTTCTGGAGGAACTTCAGCACTGTTTTAGTATCATTGGTGGGTGTGGCAATAGCCTCAACCCATTTTGATACATAGTCAACTGCCACCAGAATATAAGTGTTTGAGTATGATGGTGGGAAAGGTCCCATGAAGTCAATTCCCCATACATCAAACAACTCTATTTCCAAGATTCCTTGTTGAGGCATGGCGTAACCATGAGGCAGATTACCAGCTCTTTGGCAACTGTCACAATTACGTACAAACTCTCGGGAATCTTTATAGAGTGTGGGCCAATAGAAGCCACATTGGAGGACCTTGGTGGCTGTTCGCTCACCTCCGAAATGGCCTCCATATTGAGATCCATGGCAATGCCATAGGATTCTCTGTGCTTCCTCTCTGGGGACACACCTACGGATAATTCCGTCTGCACATCTCTTAAAGAGATAGGGCTCATCCCACAAGTAGTACTTTGCATCAGTAATTAGTTTCTTTTTTTGTATTCTATTGTACTCCTTGGGTATGAACCTTGCAGCTTTATAGTTTGCAATATCGGCAAACCATGGTGCTTCCTGAATGGCAAATAGATGCTCATCAGGGAACGTCTCAGAGATCTCAAGAAAGGGGAGGGACGTCCCTTCCACTGGCTCTATCCGGGACAGATGATCAGCCACTTGGTTCTCTGTCCCTTTTCTGTCTCTTATTTCTATATCAAACTCTTGCAGAAGCAATACCCATCTGATGAGCCTGGGTTTTGAATCCTGCTTTGTGAGTAGATACTTAAGAGCAGCATGGTCAGTATACACAATCACTTTTGATCCTACTAAGTATGATCTGAACTTGTCAATGGTGTAAACCACTGCAAGTAGTTCTTTTTCTGTGGTTGTGTAATTTTTCTGGGCATCATTTAGAACGCGACTGGCATAATAAATGACATGCAGAAGCTTGTCATGCCTCTGTCCCAATACTGCACCAATGACATGATCACTGGCATCACACATTAACTCAAATGGCAATGTCCAGTCTGGTGCAGAAATGACTGGTGCTGTGACCAGCTTAGCTTTCAGCGTTTCAAACGCCTGCAGGCATGCTGTGTCAAACACAAATGGCGTGTCAGCAGCTAGCAGATTGCTTAGGGGTTTTGCGATTTTTGAAAAATCCTTTATAAACCTCCTATAGAATCCTGCATGCCCCAGAAAGCTTCTGATTGCCTTAACATTGGCAGGTGGTGGTAATTTTTCAATTACCTCTATTTTTGCTTGATCCACCTCTATTCCCTTGTTTGAGATTTTATGCCCAAGAACAATTCCTTCAGTCACCATGAAGTGACACTTTTCCCAGTTTAAGACTAGGTTGGTTTCTTGGCATCTTTTCAGAACAAGTTTCAGGTGATCAAGACAGGAGCTGAATGAGTCTCCATATACTGAGAAGTCATCCATGAAGACTTCCAGAAATTTTTCCACCATATCAGAGAAAATAGAGAGCATGCATCTCTGGAAGGTTGCAGGTGCATTGCATAGCCCAAAGGGCATCCTTCTATAAGCAAACACTCCGGATGGACATGTGAATGCTGTTTTCTCTTGATCCTGGGGATCTACTGCAATCTGGTTATAGCCTGAGTAGCCATCCAAAAAGCAGTAGTAATCATGACCTGCTAGTCTCTCTAGCATCTGGTCTATGAATGGTAAAGGAAAATGATCCTTTCTGGTGGCTGTATTGAGTCTTCTGTAGTCAATACACATGCGCCACCCTGTAACTGTTCTTGTAGGAACCAGTTCATTTTTTTCATTATGAATCACTGTCATGCCTCCCTTTTTTGGGACGACTTGAACAGGGCTCACCCAGGGGCTATCAGAAATGGGATAAATAATCCCAGCCTCTAGTAATTTGGTGACCTCTTTCTGCACCACTTCCTTCATGGCTGGATTTAGCCGCCTCTGTGGTTGAACCACTGGTTTGGCATTATCCTCCAATAGGATTTTGTGCATGCATCTAGCTGGGCTTATGCCCTTAAGGTCACCTATGGACCACCCAAGAGCTGTCTTGTGTGTCCTTAGCACTTGAATAAGTGCTTCCTCTTCCTGTGAATTTAAAGCAGAGCTTATGATCACTGGAAAAGTGTCACCTTCTCCTAGAAATGCATATTTCAAGGATGGTGGCAGTGGCTTGAGCTCTGGTTTAGGAGGTTTTTCCTCTTTCAGAAGAAAGTTCAGAGGCTCTTTCATCTCCTCTGAATCCTCCAAATCAGGCTGAACATCTTTAAAGATGTTTTCCAACTCTGATTCGAGACTCTCAGCCATGTTGATCTCTTCTACCAAAGAGTCAATAAGGTCAACTTTCATGCAGTCTGTTGATGTGTCTGGATGCTGCATGGCTTTGACAGCGTTCAACTTGAACTCGTCATCGTTGACTCTCAGGGTTATTTCTCCCTGCTGGACGTCAATGAGGGATCGTCCAGTTGCTAGGAAGGGTCTTCCTAGAATGAGAGTAGCACTCTTGTGCTCCTCCATTTCCAGCACAACAAAGTCAGTGGGAAAGGCGAATGGCCCAACTCTGACAATCATGTCCTCAATCACGCCTGATGGGTATTTAGTGGAACCATCAGCAAGTTGGAGACATATCCGGGTTGGTTTAACTTCTTCAGTTAAGCCAAGCTTCCTGATAGTGGATGCAGGTATCAGGTTGATGCTTGCCCCAAGATCGCATAAAGCTGTCTTGGTGCAATCACCTTCTAATATGCATGGTATCAGAAAGCTCCCAGGGTCTTTAAGCTTTTCAGGAAAGCTTTTCAGAATGACTGCACTGCATTCTTCAGTGAGGAGAACTCTTTCTGTTTCTCTCCACTCCTTTTTATGACTCAAGATCTCTTTCATGAACTTGGCATAAGAAGGTATTTGCTCAAGTGCCTCTGCAAATGGAATCTTTATTTCAAGAGTCCTCAGATAATCTGCAAAGCGAGCAAATTGCTTATCCTGCTCCTCTTTCCAGAGTTTTTGAGGATAAGGTATCTTGGCTTTATATTCCTCAACCTTAGTGGTTAAAGAAGCCTTTTTAGAGGGGTTGTTATCAGCACTTGTGTGTGTCTGATCCCTCACTGGCAATTGAATACCAGAGTCAGAAGCTGGAGTGACGTTAGACGCCAACTCACTGTCTGTTCCTGGCGCCTGAACGCCAGAAATGTGCCCCTGTTGGGCGTTCAACGCTGGATTCTGCCCCATTTGTGGCGTTGAACGCCAATCCTGCCTTGTTTCTGGCGCTGAACGCTAGTTTTGGGCATGGTCTGGGCGTTCAGCGCCAGCCTTCCACCCCTTTTCTGGCATTTTAGTGCCAGAATTATTTTTCCCTGGGCTCTTACTGTCCTCATGGGAATCTTTGGTGGGGTGCTCATTTCTTGAATTTTTGATGCCTTGAGGTGGGGTATTTAATGTTTTCCCACTTCTTAATTGAACTGCTTGGCATTCTTCTGCTATTTGCTTTGATAGCTGCTGCTTTGTTTGCTTAAACTGTTCTTCTATATGTATATTAGCTATCCTTGTCTCCTGTAACCTGTCTTTGAATTCAGCTAGCTATTTTGTTAGAAAATCTAATTGCTGATTGAATTCAGCAGCTTGTTTTACAGTACTGAATTCAGCAGTTACTGTTTTAACCTCTTCATTCATGGAAGGGTTGCTGCTTAGATACAGATGCTGATTCCTGGCAACTGTATCAATGAGCTCTTGAGCTTCTTCAATTGTCTTTCTCATATGGATAGATCCACCAGCTGAGTAATCTAAAGACATCTGAGCTCCTTCTGCAAGCCCATAGTAGAAGATGTCTAACTGAACCCACTCTGAAAACATTTCAGAGGGGCATTTTCGTAGCATCTCTCTGTATCTCTCCCAGGCATCATAAAGAGATTCATTATCTCCTTGTTTAAAGCCTTGGATGTCCAACCTTAGCTGTGTCATCCTTTTTGGAGGGAAATATTGATTCAGGAATTTTTCTGTCAGCTGTTTCCATGTTCTTATGCTGGCCTTAGGTTGGTTATTTAACCACCTCTTAGCTTGATCTTTTACAGCAAATGGAAACAGTAATAGTCTGTAGACATCCTGATCTATTTCCTTATCATGTACTGTGTCAGCAATTTGTAAAAATTGTGCCAGAAACTCTGTAGGTTCTTCCTGTGGAAGACCGGAATACTGGCAACTTTGCTGCACCATGATAATGAGCTGAGGATTCAACTCAAAGCTACTAACTCCAATGGAGGGTATGCAGATGCTACTCCCATATGAAGCAGTAGAGGGGTTAGAATATGACCCCAAAGTCCTCCTGGACTATCCATCTCCACTTATGTCCATGATGGATATGTGGATATAACTTGGACTGATTTATCTTTTTATTTATTTTATTTTATAAGAAGTAAATACTTAAATAAAATAAAATAACTAAAAAGAATTTGAATTTTGAAAATTTTTTTTTTGTAAAAAAAATAAAAATTAATTAGTTAAAAAAAAAAAAGAAATTTTTGGAAAAGAAGGAAGCTATTTTCGAAAATTAGGGAGAGAGAGAGTTAGTTCGGTAGTTTTGAAAAAGTTAAGAAACAAACAAAAAGTTAGTTAGTTAGTTGAAACAAATTTTGAAAAGATAAGAAGTTAGGAAGTTAGAAAAGATATTTTAAAAAGATATTTTTGAATTTAGTGAGGAGAGAGAAAAACAATAAGATAGTACTAGATTTAAAATTTTTAGATCTAATGCTCCTTGTTTTTCGAAAATTTTGGAGGGAAAACACCAAGGAACACCAAACTTAAAAATTTTAAGATCAAGACACAAGGAAAACTCAAGAACACTTTGAAGACTCACAAGAACACAAGAACATGAAGGAAGAACACCAAACTTAAAATTTTTTTTTTTGAAAACCAAACAAAATTTTCGAAAATCAAAGGGAAATCAACAAGAAAACACCAAACTTAAAGTTTGGCACAAGATTTAATAGAAAAAAATATTTTTGAAAAAGAATGTTTTGAAAAGAGTATAAAAGATTCTAACCCAATCAAATTAATGTTCTAGCCAAATGAGTTATGGGACCTTATTTTAAGAAAGATTATTTTTGAAAACACCAAACTTAAAGTTTGGCACAGGATTTAATAGAAAAATTATTTTTGAAAAAGGTTTTAAAAAATATGATAGCCAATTATCATGAACATAAACACCACGCTCTAACTAACTGAGTTATAAATTTAAAGTGTTTTAACAAGGGATAAATAATAAAAGACTCTAAACCAAAAAGAAAGATTTTTTTTTTCTAATCTAAGCAACAAAATAATCCGTCAGTTGTTCAAACACGAACAATCCCCAGCAACGGCGCCAAAAACTTGGTAGCACAAATTGCGAATCACACTTTTCACAACGCGTACCACTAACCAGCAAGTGCACTGGGTCGTCCAAGTAATACCTTACGTGAGTAAGGGTCGAATCCCACGGAGATTGTTGGTTTGAAGCAATCTATGGTTATCTTGTAAATCTTAGTCAGGAAGTCAATTATGTTTATCAATTGAATTGTGAGTAACCAGTAGAGCATAAATTAAAAGTTACTTGTTGTGCAGTAATGGAGAATATGTTGGAGTTTTGGAGATGCTTTGTCTTCTGAATCTCTGCTTTCCTCTGTCTTCTTGTTCACGCACGCACGTCCTCCTATGGCAAGCTGTGTGTTGGTGGATCACCGTTGTCAATGGCTACCTTCCATCCTTCCAGTGAAAACTACGCTCACGCGCTCTGTCACAGCACGGCTAATCACCGGTTGGTTCTCGATCCGGTTGGAATAGGATTTACTATCCTTTTGCGTCTGTCACTAACGCCCAGCCTTCAGGAGTTTGAAGCTCGTCACAGTCATTCGATCCTTGAATCCTACTCGGAATACCACAGACAAGGTTTAGACTTTCCGGATTCTCATGAATGCCGCCATCAGTTCTAGCTTATACCACGGAGATTCTGATTAAGAGATCTCAGAGATACTCATTCAATCGGATATAGAACGGAGGTGGTTGTCAGGCACACGTTCATGGTTTGAGGAAGGTGATGAATGTCACGGATCATCACCTTCATCACAGTTAAGCGCGAATGAACATCTTAGATAGGAACAAGCGTGTTTGAATGGAAAACAGAAATACTTGCATTAATTCATCGAGACACAGCAGAGCTCCTCACCCCCAACAATGGGGTTTAGAGACTCATGCCGTCAGAGAATACAAAGTTTAGATCTGAAATGTCATGAGATACAAAATAAGTCTCTAAAAGTTGTTTAAATACTAAACTAGTAGCCTAGGGTTACAAAATATGAGTGGACTATGATGGATGATGCAGAGGTCCACTTCTGGGGCCCACTTGGTGTGTGCTGGGGCTGAGATTTGAGTGAGTCACGTGCAGAGGCCATTTGTGGAGTTGAACGCCAGTTTTTATGCCAGTTTGGGCGTTCAACTCCAGTTTTTGATCCTTTTCTGGCGCTGGACGCCAGAATTGGGCAGAGAACTGGCGTTGAACGCCAGTTTACGTCGTCTATCCTTGTGCAAAGTATGGACTATTATATATTGCTGGAAAGCCCTGGATGTCTACTTTCCAATGCAATTGGAAGCATGCCATTTCGAGTTCTGTAGCTCCAGAAAATCCACTTTGAGTGCAGGGAGGTCAGAATCCGACAACATCAGCAGTCCTTTTTCAGCTTGAATCAGATTTTTGCTCAGCTCCTTCAATTTCAGCCAGAAAAATACCTGAAATTACAGAAAAAACACACAACTCATAGTAAAGTCCAGAAATATGAATTTTTCCTAAGAACTACTAGAAATAGACTAAAAACTAACTAAAACATACTCTAAACTATATGAAATTATCCCCAAAAAGCGTATAAAATATCCGCTCATCACACCCGTCTTTGTGATGATCATCATTGTTCCAATCGGGTGGTAAGCAATCCGAATTCTCACTGAGGAATCCAAACAGCTTCCTAGACCCATACAATTTAGTATTCTTCCAACCATGATAATTCAGCCGTGAGCTTCCTACCACAATGAAACTAGGATTGTGTTGCCAACCACTAACCATCTCCCTCTTACTCTTATAGCCACAAAGAGCTCTAAGTTGCCCATCCGTCTCAAGCAAAGCATATTCAAGTGAGCTAATTAAGCTTAGAGATGAGAGATTTACCCACTTGAAGGGATGGATGGTGATGGCTTTGGGGGAGAGGTCTCCAACAACCTTGGCAAGGTGATCTCCAGCTCCATTCCCTTGGGCTCTTCTTTGACAACTTCCACCTTTTTGCAAGCTTCTTCAATATCAACCTCTTCCTCTTGGTAGCTTTCTTCCAATTCGATTTCTTCTTCATTGTTCACCAAGGGAATGGGAGGTTGTGCATCTTCTTCTTTAATCTCCATGTCAAGTCCAATGGGAGAGGATTCAAATGTAGATAAGAATTCATCAATGATTGAATCCATCTCTTGATCATCCCCTTCAAAGTCTTCAACCATGATATGCCTTGGAGGTTGTACACCCTCATCAACATCAAATTCAAACTCCTTAGAAGGGGGCTCTATGACTGGGCTTTCCCATGGACGTTCCGCATCTCCTAAGTCTTCAACCAATTCTTCTTCTTCGATAATTCCGGCTTCCTCCACTTGTTCCAATATAAAGTCATGCTCCTTACTGTCCACCGGAGCTTCTAGTGTCTCCTTCATGCTACGTTCTTCATTAGATTCTCCACATGAAGCCATGGAGTTCCTTGAGTGTCCGAATGTCGGGAAGCTAATTGATTTATCGCTTGCTCCAGTTGATGAAGGGTTGCATGAAATTGATCTACTGTTTCCTTGAGGCGAGCCTATGATTCTTGGGTCGATGGATATGGACATGGTGCATATGGAAGTGGTGGTTCTTGGGGGTAATTGGATTGAAATTGGGGTGGATAAGAGTTAGGGTCATATAGAGGTGAATGGTTGTAGGTGGCTTGTGAGTATGGTGGTTCATTGGCATATGATGGAGCTTGTTGGTAACTACAATGGGGTCCACCACATCTATCATCTTGGTACGCACCTCGGAATGGCTCTTGACCATAGTAAACTGGTGAAGGTGGTTTGTCACAAAAGGGTCCACCATAACTATTGTCTTGGCATGCATTGTAAGATGGTCGTTGTCCATGGTACCTTGGAAGGTGTTGTTGCCGAAAGGGTTGATCAGATCCTCATGGCTCCTTCCATCTTTGATTGTTTTGACCTTGATGCATGTTCCTGTTATAGCTTCCATTCATTACAACAACATTGGAACCAAACTTAAAGCCAGAGGGGTGAGAATTTATAGTAGCTAAAAAAAATAAAAACTAATAAAAATTAATGAAAATAAACTCCTAAAACTAAAAACACTAACAAATAAACGAAAAAGCAAATATTTACAATAACCAATAATAAGGCACACGTTTGCAATTTCCCGGCAACGGCGCCATTTTGACGAACGGATTTTTTGCTAGTAAAGAATTTTGCAAATAAAGTCTCGTTGCTAGTATAGCTTCTAAACCAACAGAAAATCCTTTCGTACAAAATTTTGGTTGTCACAAGTAACAAAACCCAATAAAATTTATAACCAAAGTATTTAAACCTCGGGTTGTCTCTCAAGGAATTGCAGGGAGGTGTGATTTATTATTGGTTATGGAAGGGTATATTTTGGGGTTCTTTTTTCTAGATAAAAAGCAAGAATAGTAAATGGCAAGAAAGTAAATTAATAATTAAGAAAAGCTCTTGGCAAGGTATGAGAACTGGAAATTCCATCCTAGTTATCCTTATTAGTTGTGATGAGAATTGGCTTTTGCTCCCACTTAGTTAACCCTTACTAAATAAAAGAAAGTCAAGTGGACTAATAAATTTGATTCCTCAAGTCCTAGTCAACTCATATGGAAAGACTAGCTTTAGAGAGATCCAAACCAATCAGCAAATTCCAATTTTCAATCAACAAGGAGTTTGATAACTCAAGTGTCACCAATTACTCAACCAAAGCCAAGAGGAGAAAATCTATTCAAATAAAAATGCCTTGACCAGGAGAAGATTAATTGGAAGCATCAATAACATAAATGAAAGAAAGTAATCATAAATCTGAAATACCTCAAATTGTATTAAATAAAGAAAACCAATTTTAAACATGAGAATTCATAAATCAATTTTAAACATGAAATACCTCAATATTAAACTCTTTGTTTGTCTCGAGATGTGTGCCAAAATAACATACGACGCGTGGGCATCATTGACGCATATGCGTGATTGGTCAGAATCTAAAAATGACGCGCACGCATCAGGGACGCGTACGCGTGAGTGACTTTGTGCCATGGGCATAATTCCCGCGTCAGGCCAGCACAACTTTCTACCTGACACCTCTTTACGTCGATTTTTCTAGGCACGCGTGCGCGTCATTGACGTGACGCGTGAAATGCCAAATATTCAAAATGACGCGCACGCGTGAGGGACGCGTGCGCGTGGTGATGCTTGTGCGATTGGCATACTTTTTGCATTGCTCCCACGCAACTTTCTACCACTTTTTTTTATGCAGAATGCATATGCAAATGCAGACTATATGTATGAACATTAAGAAAAATAGAATGAAATAAAACTAAGAATAAAACAAAATGAAATAAAACCGAGATTGAAAAAGAACGATCATACCATGGTGGGTTGTCTCCCACCTAGCACTTTTAGTTATAGTCCTTAAGTTGGACATTCGGTGAGCTTCTTGTCATAGAAGCTTGTGCTTGAACTCATCCAGGAATCCCCACCAGTGTTTGTAATTCCAATAGCCTTCGGTATCCCATACTAGTTGCATAAAGCCTTCAAGAAAGTTAAAGCAAGTGACAAGGCCCCAATAGTGTTGATTGCTAGAATGAATTCCGGGGTCCCAAACCTTGCCTTTGCACCTGTCTTCTTGTTAATCATCATGATTCCATCCGGGTGGTAAGCAATCTGAATTCTCACTAAGGCATCCAAACAGCTTTCTAGACCCATTCATTCGAGCTTTACACCAACCCTTGCATTTAGATTTTGAGCTCCCAACCACAATGAGCCTAGGATTGTGTTGCCAACCACTAACCATATCCCTCTTGCTCTTAAAGCCACAAACAGCTCTAAGCTGGATATCTGTCTCAAGTAACCCATATTCAAGCAGGAAGGTAAAGGTTAAGGATAAGTATCTTACCCAATTGAATGTTGTATTGGATGGTAATGGCTTTGGGGGAGAGGTCTCCAACAACTTTGGCAAGGTGATTTCAAGCTCCATTCCCTTGTGCTCTTCCTTGATAACTTCCACCTCTTTGCAAGCTTCTTCAGTTTCAACCTCTTCCTCTTGGTAGCTTTCTTCTAATTCAATCTCTTCTTCATTACTCACCAAGGGCATGGGAGGTTGTGCTTCTTCTTCTTTAATCTCCATCTCTTGATCAACCTCTTCAAAGTCTTTAGCCATGATATGCCTTGAAGGTTGTACACCCTCTTCAACATCAAATCCAAACGTCTTGGAAGGAGGTTTTATGGCTGGACTTTCCCATAGAGGTTTTGCATCTCCCAAGTCTTCAACCACTTCTTCCTCTTCAATAATTCCATCTTCTTCCACTTGTTTCAATACAAAGTCATGCTCCTTACTATCCACCAGAGCTTCTAGTGTCTCCTTCGTGCTAGGGGCTAATCGATTTATCGCTTGCTCCAATTGATGAAGGGTTGCATGAAATTTATCTACTGTTTTCTTGAGGCGAGCCTGTGATTCTTGGGTCGATAGATATGGACATGGTGCATATGGAAGTGGTGGTTCTTGGGGGTAATTGGATTGAAATTAGGGTGGATAAGGGTTAGGGTCATATGGAGGTGAATATTTGTAGGTGGCTTGTGAGTATGGTGCTTCAAAGGTATGTTGGGGAGGTGGTTCATAAGCATATAGTGGGGCTTGTTGGTAACTACAAGGGGGTCCACCATATTCATCATCTTGGTACGCTCCCTGGAATGGCTCTTGACCATAGTAATTTGGTGGAGGTGGTTTGTCACGAAAGGATCCACCATAACTATTGTCTTGGTATGCATCACAGAATGGTTGTTGGTTATAGCGCATTGGAGGGGGTTATTGCCAAGAGGGTTGATCAAATCCTTGTGGCTCCTCCCATCTTTGATTCTTCCAACCTTGATGCCTATTTTCATTTTAGTTTCCATTCCTTACAACAACATTGGAACCAAACTTAAAGCCAGAGGGGTGAGAATTCATAGTAGCTAATAAAAAAATTAAAAATAAAAACTAATAAAAATTAATGAAAATATACTCCTAAAACTAAAAATACTAACAAAGAAACGAAAAAGCAAAATTATTTACATTAACCAATAATAAGGCACACGTTTGCAATTCCTCGGCAACGGCGCCATTTTGACGAACGGATTTTTGCTAGTAAAGAAATTCACAAATATATTCTCGTTGTAAGTATAGTTTCTAAACTAACAATAATCTTTTCGTACAAAAACTTGTTTGTCACTAAAGCAAACCCAATAAAAATAATAAACCGAAGTATTTAAACCTCGGGTCGTCTCTCAAGGAATTGCAGGGAGGTGTACTTATTATTGATTATGGAAGATTATTTTTTTTTGGGTTTTTGAATAATTAACAAGAAAAGTAAATTGCAAGAATTAAAATAATAACTAATAAAGTTCTTAGCAAGGTATGAAAACTGGAAATCCCATCCTAGTTACCCTTATCAGTTGTGATGAGAATTGTTCATTACTCCCACTTAGTTAACCCTTACTAAGAAAAGGAAAGTCAAGTGGACTAATTAATTTGATTCCTCAAGTCCTAGTCAACTCCTAAGAAAAGACTAGCTTAAGAGGAATCCAAATTAACCAGCAAATTCCAATTATCAATTAACAAAGAGTTTGATAACTCAAGTGTCGCCAATTAACCAATTCAAGCTAAGAATGTAAAAAGCTAAATTAAAATCATAAATCTGAAATACCTCAAATTGCATTAAATAGAAATTCAAATCTAACATGAAGAGTTCATAAGCCAATTTGGCAACATAAGTAATTAGCAAGTGAAATAGAGAAACCAAAGTATTAGAACAAATAAAAGTAGAAGAGAAATTAAATTAAAGGAATATTGATCCTGGAATAGAGAAGAAGTAATCCTTAAAATAAGAGGTATCCTAAATCCTAAAACCTAAGAGAGAGGAGAGAGCCTCTTTCTCTAAAAACTACATCTATAACCTAAAATTATGAATATGAAAGTTGTATGAATGAATGAATGGATTCCCCCACTTTATAGCCTCTAATCTGTGTTTTCTGGACAGAAAACTGGGTCAGAAACAGCCCAAAAATCGCCCCCCAGTGATTTCTGATACGTCCAGCACGCGGCAAAGTCACGCGTACGCGTCGTCCACGCGTACGCGTGGATTGAATTTTCTTCAGGTCACGCATGCACGTGATCCACGCATGTGCATCACCTATCTTCAAAGAAGATATATGAAATTATATATCGTTGTGAAGCTTCGGATGTTAGCTTTCAAACACAACTAGAACCGCCTCATTTGGACTTCTGTAGCTCAAGTTATAGTCGATTTAGTACTAAGAGGTTAGGCTGGACAACTTTAGCAGTTCCTTTAACTTCTTGTATTCCTTCCACTTTTGCATGCTTCCTTTCCATCCTCTAAGCCATTCCTGCCCTATTGACCCTGAAATCACTTAACACACATATCAAGGCATCGAATGGTAATAAGAGCGGATTAAACATAGCAATTTAAAGGCCCAGGAAACATGTTTTCAATCATAGCACAAAATCAGGAAGGAAATTGTAAAACCATGCATTTTGTATGAATAAGTGTGCAAAGCCTTGATAAAAACCACTCTATTGAGTACAAGATAAACCATAAAATAGTGGTTTATCACCCAACATTCGTGAGTTTGAAGCTTGTCACAGTCATCCCATTCCAGATCCTACTCGGAATACCACAGACAAGGTTTAGACTTTTCGGATCTCAGAAATGCCGCCAATTGGTTCTAGCCTCTACCACGAAGGTTCTAATCCCACGGACTCGGTCCGTGGATTAGAGAGCCAAGAGATACGCACTCAAGCTGTCGCCCAATGACTACGTTGAGCTCAGGTAAAACGGGAGTGGTTGTCAAGCACGCGTTCATAAGTTTGAAAATGATGATGAGTGTCACGGATCATCATATTCTCTATATTGAAGTACGAGTGAGTATCATATAACAAAATCAGGCGTGATTGAATAAAAAACAATAGTAATTGCATTAATCCATTGAGACACAGCAGAGGTCCTCACCCCCACCTATGGGGTTTAAAGACTCATGCCGTAGAAAATACAATATGAGATGTAAAATGTCATGAGCTACAAAATGAATCTCTAAAAGTAGTTTTTATACTAAATTAGTAACTTAGGTTTACAGAAAATGAGTAACTAAGTGCAGATAGTGCAGAAATCCACTTCTGGGGCCTACTAGGTGTGTGCTAGGGCTGAGCATTGAAGCTTTCATGTGCATAGGCCATTCTTGGAGTTAAACGCTAGCTTGGGTGCCAGTTTGGGCATTTAACTCCAGTTCTGGTGCCAGTTCTGGCGTTTTACGCCAGAAAAGGGTCTCTGGCTGGCGTTTAATGCCAGAAAAGGGTCTTTGGCTGGCGTTTAACGCCAGTTTGGGCCATCAAATCTCGGGCAAAGTATGGACTATTATATATTGCTAGAAAGCCCAAGATGTCTACTTTCCAACGAAATTGAGAGCGTGCCAATGGGGCTTCTTTAGCTCCAGAAAATCCACTTCGAGTGCAGGAGTGTCAGAATCCAACAGTATCCGCAGTCCTTTCTCAACCTCTGAATCAGATTTTTGCTCAGGTCCCTCAATTTTAGCCAGAAAATACTTGAAATTACAAAAAAACACACAAACTCATAGTAAAGTCCAAAAATGTGATTTTTGCCTAAAAACTAATAAAATTATAATAAAAAGTAACTAAAACATACTAAAAACTACCTAAAAATAATGCCAAAAAGGGTATAAATTATCCGCTCATCAGTTGCTTTGATGGAAGGTTGATCTTTGTGGATAGGAATTAGCTACTGCTAATGTATTATCCTCTTGGAGTTGTGGACATTCATAGTGTAATGACTACTATAACCACAAATGCTACATGGTCGAGAGGGTCCTTTAATTCGAGGCAGCTGTGGCTGAGCTAGGAGCATTGGAGGAACTTGTTGACTTTGATGGATTTGTATCAACAAAATAGTCATTTCACCAAGTGTCTTAGTTAAAATGGCATCACCAGAAGGAGAAATATCCTCAATAGACCTTAGTTGGGAATTCCTTGTCCTCAAGTATTGCATTGAATCTGCTAAATCCGAAATAACTTCCCATGTTTCTTCTGCAGTTTTATGCTTAGTAAGAGATCCTCCACTCGAGGCATCAATAAGGAGCTTGTCTTGTGGAACTAAGCCTTGACAAAAGTAACTTATAAGCACCAAGTCATCAATGCGGTGGTGAGGGCAAGACTCAAGCAACTTCTTAAAATGTTTCCAATATTTGTAGAGTGTCTTTCCATCTCTTTGCATGATAGAAGAAATTTCCTTCCTCAAACGATCAGTCTTTTGAGGTGGAAAGAACTTCTCTAGGAATTCTTTTCTCATTAAGTCCCAATTGGTAGGTTGAGTATAAAATCACTCATTTGCCTTTTCCTCTAAAGAGAAAGAGAAAGCAAAAACCATCACAGCTATCTCATTTGATCCATGACTCATTGCGGTTGAGCACACTACTTGAAAGTCCTTCAAGTGTTTAAATAGATCTTCACCCAGCAACCCATGATACTTAAGAAGCAAGTTGATTAACCCACACGACAAGAAAATACCGGAATAGCGACCGATTTTAGCGACCGAAAAAATTGGTTGCTAATAGCGACCGATTTAGCGACCAATACAGAATTTCCAAGACCAAATTAATATTGGTCGCTAAAACGGTCGCTAAATTACATTCATCGACCGATAAGTTTTTAACACAAACAAAATAAAATTGGTCACTAAAATCGGTTGCTATTTTTTTATTTAGCGACCGATTTAGCAACCAAAACCGAAATAATGTCTTTGGAACTGTTGATCACAAAAGCGGTCGCTATTTTTTATTTTAGCGACCAATTTTGCAACTGATAGTGAAATAGGGTAAACAACTATTTGGTCGCTATTCAGTCGCTAAATTACTGGTCACTAAATCGGTTGCTAATGGTTAATTTAGCGACTGATTTTAGTGACTAACATAATCAGTCACTAATAGCCACTGAATTAGCGACCGACTAGTTTTGTACTACTAGAGCATAAATGGTCGCTAAAATCGGTTTCTATTTTTTAATTTAGCGACCGAATTAACAACAAAAACAAAGGAAGGAATGTCCTTGGGGCGCTTGGTCACAAAATTGGTCGCTATTTTTAAATTTAACGACCGATTTTGCAACCGATCTATAGGTAAATAGAATTACGTAGTTGGTTGCTAACTTGGTGTTGCTAATTTTTTAAATTAGCAACCGATTTTATAAACAATCAATTGCAAAAACGGTCACTAAGTTAAAAAAAATTATCTAAATTACCCTCACTAAATCTAACTCACCCACACCATTCACATCTTTTCTAATCAGATACCATAGACGTCTCCGAGCACCGTTGTCGTCTTCTTCGCCGCCGTCACCTGAGGATCCATCGACGTCATCTTCTTCGGTCTCGGCGCCATCTCCTGAGGTCTCCTCACCATCTTCTTCTGTAGTCTCGGTGTCGTCGCCCACGTTGTTTAGATCTCAACGTCGTCTTCATTGTCTTTAAGCAGGCAACTTCCAAATCGCCGATTCCGATCCATGTTGTTAGGTTTGGTTCTTCCCCCTCTTATTAGGGGTTTTAGCGATGTGCTCCCACCAATGTTAGTTTCGTCTTTGATAGATCAAACAACCATGGCTGTGCCAATTCTGAACAGGATGATCATCGCTTGGAGATATTCTCACTACCAGTGATCACTCTGAGCTCAGCATTCCTCCCTCTGAATCGCCATGGTTGATAGTTTCAATGATGTTCTAATAATGACTTTGATATTAAATAGTTAAAATGTAATTCATGATTCCTAACAGAGGTCTTTGTCTTTGCTTAAGGTAGTTATGGATTAGACAGATATATTTGGGCTCTAAAGAATGCATATAGGAATTGTTTTAGTGTCAGTTTTTCTTTAACCATTCAATAGCTTTCAGGTTTATTTCATGTCAGTTTTATATCCCATTTCAGTTTATTTACTAGATAAATCCAATGAGGATATGTGTCTAGAAACAATAGGAACTTTCTTTGTAGTTTCACATGATCTTTAAATCTCTTAAAACTTAAATGTGTGAGAAAACAATCTAATCATGAGTATTATATTTCCTAACTTAGTTGAATAAATTTCTCAAGCAATTCAGAATCTATTAGAGTCAGCAAATTTTCATTTTTTAAGTGCTAGAATCTTTTTGGTGCTCTCTTAATGGTTTGTTCTGTCAAAAATACAATTAACAAAAAATCTCAGTTGCAGATATTTAATTTCAAGCTTCTTAACTATTTCATTGTTTTGTCAATTTTCTTTGCCCGACATTCTTTCTGGCAAGCTGTAATATTTACTTACACACACACACACACACACACACATATATATAAAGTGAGTGTGTTTGGAGGAATAAAAATTTAAAAGAGAGAAAGGACAAGAGAAGAAAATTGAAAATGCTTCGTCCCTGTCATTTTTTGACCTTGTAGCTCCATTTATCTCTTTTAGTTGGACCACATTGGTGAGCCTAACAAGTGAGCCAAAAGCTGCTACCTTAAGCAAAGACAAGGACCTCTGTTAAAAATAAGGTTATGACATGATTTACATGCATTACATTTTTCCAATTTGATTTGCCATGCTTGTTTTTAAGAATCATGTTATTTGACCAAACAAAGATGGTTTCCATGTTAACTAATTAATTCAATTTTTGTGTTTAAATTTCCTCTTTTTATATAGATGTTGTTGATAAACCACTATTTTATGGTTTATCTTGTGCTGATTTGAGTGGCTTTTATCAAGTCTTCACACACTTAATCATACTATTTGCATGATTTTACAATACCTTCCTAGTTTTGTTCTATGATTGAAAACTTGCTTCCTAAGCCTTTAATTTGTGTATTTTAATTCCCTTTATACCATTCGATGCCGTGTTCCATGTGTTAAGTGTTTCAAGCTTTATAGGGCAAGAATGGCTTAGAGGATGGAGAGAAAGCTTTCAAAAATGGAAGGAACACAAGAAACTAAAGAGATAACCAGCGAGCATCGACGCGCACGCATGGCTCACGCGTGCGCGCGATTTGGAGAAATTTACAGCGACGCGTGAGCGTACCGGACGCGTACGCATTGATTGGAGTTTGCACGGAGACGCATGCGCGTGCCTGACGTGTACGCGTGACACACGAAGATGACCAGCGACGCGTGCGCATGACTGACACGTACGTGTGACATGCGCGATCTGCAGAAGTTGCAGAAAATGCTGGGGGCAATTTTGGGCCGAGTTTGGACCCAGTTTCCAGCCCAGAAACACAGACTAGAGCCATGGGACAGCAGAGACTCAACACACATACACATTACGCATAGTTTTAGTTTTAGTTGGGGAATCTGAGAGAGAGAATACTACTCCTTCCTCTAGGGTTCTTCACATTCATAGTTTTAGAATTTATTGCTTTTGCTTTGGATATTGAGAAGAGTCATTACCTCCATTGAAGTTTCACTATTCTAGTTTGTTTTCTTATTCCTTTACTCTCTTATTGCCCATTAACCCTGTTCGGATAAGTATGTTTATGATTTTGGGATTTATTAATGCAAATAACCATTTTTACGTTTAATTAACTTTCAGTTATTGTTTATCATGTCTTCCTTTTATTTCCTTTTTAATTTTGTGAAAGTTATATTCATGTCAATGGAGTAGACTCCCAACTTAACTTGGGGGTTGATTAAGAGGAGACCCTAGAGTTGGAATGCTCAAGTGATTAGTTAAATTGGAAGTTGTTGGCTAACTTCCTGGTCTCTAACTCTAATCCTTCCTTAGGAGAGGATTAGGACCTGGGATTCAGAGTTGGTTAGTTAGTTGCTTGACTTTCCTTTATTCAGCAAAGGATAACTAAGTAGAACAATAACCTTTTACTATTACACTTGGGAAAATCCAACAAGGACAGAACTTCCAATTAATCTTCTCTCGGTCAAGGCTTTTATTTAATTGAATAAATTCTCTCATTAATTTTTATTGCTTCAAATTACAATCATTTAATTTTCTGTTCTCCAACTCTTAAAAACTCTCGGACAATTCCTGACTAATAAAATAGCACTCTTTTGTCAACTCGTTGGGAGACGACCTGGGATTCCTACTCCCAGTATTTTTATTCTAATTTTGTGACAACCCTTCTAAATTGATAAGCGGATTTTTGCTGGTTAAGAACTGTACTCGCAACGTATTTCTTATATTAATTTCTTAATCAGCTAATTTCCACCACGTCAATTTTTGGCCCCGTTGCCGGGGGAGTTACAATAGTGTGCTAAATTATTAGTTAGTGTGAATATTTTTTTATTTATTTTATTCGTTTGCATATTTTATTTTATTTTACTACCATGAGCTGTAGGTTTCTTTCGTTGAATGACGCGTTCACTGCCTTATCCGACCTTAGACGCATTCGATACTAAAATTGAAAGAACTATTTCACATATTAGGCGAGCTCGGCGTAGGCTAGCCTCTGAGGGTGGTGAAGTGGTTACTACCAATTCACCAGTCTTATCTGAAGGCAAATCTGAAGCGCCATCTAAGGAAGAAACAAGCTCCTTTTCTACTGACTCGGTTGATTTACGTACAGGTAACATGGCGAAGCCCAGGAGGATTACTCTCCAGGAAGCAGGAGATCCAGACTTTACACTGCAACCGTATCAAGCGCGTCACCTAAATCTGGCTGCAAATTTTGAACTGAAGACTGCGCTAATCAACTTAATGCCCAAGTTTCATGGCTTACATGCTCAGGAGCCTATCAAGCACCTCAGGGATTTTTAGACAGCCTGTTCTACTGTTAGGCGTCATGGTGCAGATGAAACTTCTATTCTGCTAACCGCCTTCCCATTTTCTCTTGAGGGAAAGGTGAGGGAGTAGTACTACACTCAACCTGAAGCAACTGTTACTAGCTGGAATATGCTCAGGAGAGAATTCTTAGAAAAATACTTTCTAGCTGAAGTTACAGATAGACTGAGGAAAGAGATCTCCTGTATTATTCAAGGCAAATCAGAGACTCTTTATGAGTATTGGGAATGCTTCAAGAATCTTCTGGACGCATGCCCCCATCACATGATTGACAAGTTGGTGTTGATCAGCTACTTTACTCAAGGCATGAAGCCTTGGGATAAGACTACATTGGATGGTGCAAGTAATGGTTCTCTGAAAAAGTACAAGACCGCAGATGAAGCGTGGCAACTGATCAGCGACCTAGCTGAGTCCACTCAGAATCACAGGCACAGGAACAACCATCCCAAGGCCATTGTAGAGGTTTCATCCAGTAGTGAGACAACTGCCTTCACACAGGCTATATGTGAGATGACCAACCTACTGAAGCAGATACAGCTAAATCAACAACAACCTCAGCCTCCTTCACCACAACAAAGTCAACAGTTGGTTCCTCAAAGAGTATGCAAAATATGTGCTGATTACACTCATTACACTGATGAGTGTCCACAGCTCCAACAAGAAGACAACACCTTGGCAGCTACACATAATTTCTATGACCTCCCGAATCAAGGATACAATCAACAAGGCGGCAATTACAACCAAGGTGGAACCCACAATCAAGGTTGCACTACAACAAATATGGCCTTTAGCAACGCTAAATTTTGTAACGCCTTAAAACTGTTCTCTTAGATAGGTTTAGGCAACGGTTTTTTTATAGTGTTACTGTTGAATTCAATTTTTTATTATTTTATGGCAACAAATTAAAACCGTTCTCTTTGACTATTTTAAAGAACGGTTTTATAACCGTTACCATGATTTGTATTTAAGCAACGGTTTTTTATTGTTGTTTAAATAATTGTACAAAAGAAACGCATAAAAACCATTGCCAAAATGCTACACTTTAAAACCGTTCTATTAGATGGTCTTAGACAACAGTTTTACAGTGTTGCTGTTGAAGTTCAATTTTTCATTATGCTATAGTAACAAAATAAAATCGTTGTCTTTGACTATTTTAAAGAACGGTTTTACAACCATTACAACAATTGTTTATGAAACAATAATTTTCTAATATTATTTAAATAATTATACAAATTAAATAATACCAATAAAAATAATTTAAAATAATTATATAAATAAATTGTGACTTATTTTATTTTGAACTCCTTATTTTTATAAACTAATCTTTTAAGAGTAATTAAATTAGTTTTATTAATATATGGAGTTAAGTTAATTAATAATCTTATATAATTTTTATAATTGGTTATTTCATGTAATTTCAAATTAAAATTCAGTAATGGAAGTGTTAGGTAATTTAATTTAAGAAAGTTGTATTATGAATAAATTATGATTTATTTTATTAAATTAAACTCTTAGAGATTAATTTGTTAGAAATGATTATATTAATTTTTATAAATATTTAAATTTAAGACAATTAATAGTTATGCACAATTTTTATTATAATTAATTATTTTATACAAATTAAAATTAAAATTTTGGAAAAAGAAAAATAATGAAAAATTATATCGTATAATCTAAATAATTGAAATTTCAGGTTAAAACTGTATTTTATAAAATATGATTAATGAGTTTATTTTATAATTTAAATTAAAAAAAATATTTAAAGTAAATGATATATTAGTAAATAAAATTTTATATGCTCCGAAAATAATCTTTACAATATTATATTCAAATCCTAAATTGTTATTTGATTTTAAATATTTTATAAAAATTATTATATTACTTGTATATATTTTTCTTTAATTCTAAAAATTCTTAATTTAAACCTAATATCCCAAATTTTTTCATTTGTGCCCTAAATCAAACACAATGCACACACACAGAAGGAAAGAAAAGGGAAGAAACGAGAAACAGGGGGAACTCGAGGGGGAAATGGAGAAGAAGAGGAAGGAGAAGCGAGGGAGGGGATGGCACCGGGAAGGGTTCTGCGGTCGTCGTTGTCATCGTCAGGTGAAGGTAGAGGGGTGACCGAGAGAGAGTCGGATGTGAGGAAGAGAACGACATGCGTGAGAGGGAGACAGAGGCTGCGACGGAGCTGTCTCGCCGCCAACGCCTCGTCGCCGTCGTGCTTCAAGGTCACTGCTGCCGTCTGAGCCGCCGTCAGTTCTGCATCGCTGAGGGAAGCCCCAGATGGAGATGAGGGAGACGCGAGCCAAGGACCGTGACGAGGAGTAGAAGAAGCCGTCACCTTCACTGGAGCCACGATCGCTGTCACCGTTCTGCCTTCCCCTGAGCCGCCAATACCACCATATTCTTCCAATCCACCACACTCACCACCAGAGAAGCTTCTGTTGCCGTCCCGCAGAAAGGGGGATGCTACTGCTGTCATGGCCGTCTTCCTTGCTGCTGTAACTTCATTCAATCCTCAACTATTGGAACTCACCGCTGGTACCAATCGAGGCCTCTGCTACTAATGGTTTACTGCGATACAAAACAGTGATGGAGAAAGGGACAAAACTCGCCAGAAGAGGTTGCTGGAGCCGTTGGTCCGAACTGCCCTGCCTTTTCCCTGCTCCGGTGCCACTGCTACTGCTGAAAAGTGATCGAAAATGTTGCTGTTGTTGCCAAGTATTAAGAAAGAGGGGTTTAACGCAATTAATTCCTACTAGTTTGACACTCTGAGGTAGGGGATTTATTTTTAAAGTTTAATAGTTTTAATTTTAGAATGCCTACAAAGTTAATTGGATAATTACAAATGGTTAATAGTGGTTAAAAATCAATTAATTGATATGAATGACTTGAAATGTGTTTAAGAAGGGTTAGCTATTGCCTTTATTCTGAGTTATGATTGGAATTAGATGCGGTTGTGAAGGGTGATTACTCTGAGTTATGATCGGAATTAGTTTTGATTTTGGTTTGAGGCTGTGACTGTTACCGATTTTTCTGATTGTTTGGAATTGCAAAGAATCTTAATTGTATTTGATTATGCTGAATTGGTTGTTATACGTTGGTTTGCTTGATGGATTATATTGAAGTTTGATTACTGAATTGTTATCTTGAAATCTGAGTTTTAAAATAGATTTTATGCTTGCCTTGCATAATGTGTGGTGGATTTTTGTTGTTGTTCTTATCTTCACAGAAAATGGGATAGATAAGAGAATTGTTTGTGTGACTATGGTGGCACCACCGCTCCATTGGAGCAGCGGTGCTTTCGCTATGTTGACAACTTTAGTTCAGGTCATAGGAGAGCCACATCCACTGAGTATTTGTTCTTGCACTTGCTCTTGTTCTTGTTCTTGTCAATGAAACTTTTTCGTGGATATTTGTTTGGTGATCTCTTGGAGGGGAATGAATACTATGTTGCTGGTTATGTTGAGTGTAGGTCTTTTCTGAAGGCGCGATATGCTGTGATCTTCTTGTATCGGAGGTGAATTTTTCTGTGTATCCTTCTTTTATGTTTGTTTTTTGTGTGTTGTTGCTTACTACTTGTAACTCTTGTTTAGAGGAATTTTTCAGTCATTCTATGGATCCCTGATGATCCCTTACTTGATTGCTTTGAGGCCACCGAAGGATTAAATATTCAAGGTCTTTGGTTTGTGCTTCATCCTCTTCTTGTACCATTAAAAAAGGGAAGGAAAAGAATATAAATAAAATGATACCAATAACTCTACTAGCAATGCTTCACATTAGAATTTGCACTAAAAAATGTGATAAACTTAAATAAAAGACTTGATCATGTAGGTCGTTAGTTGTATGAAACAATGATGTTAACTGCCTTGTAAGATTTTTTTTTCCTCTTCTTCCTCTAGAAGATTCTTAATTTTTATCTTGATCACTAAAAGCTGACGAAATTCCATCATATATATAATTTCATTATATAATGCAATTTTCTTTGCTTTTTAACCTTGTCTTTAGATGAAGACCACTCAAAATGATAATTGGATATTTTGTAATGATGTAATTTTGCATGGCCACTTCATTTCTTCTTATTTCTGTATTTTGTTGAATGCTATTATATACTTCAGTCCGTGAGGTTTATTCTAAAGCAGTGAAGACTGCTATCGTGGATCATCATGCTGTATGATCTATAGCTAAGATTTTGTCATTTCATTATTTTTTTTCCATCTAATTCCATTTTTTCTTTGTTAGTAAGTGTAGCCTTAATACAATATCATACTATTGCAGGCAGTGGATAGTGGTCTCCTGTTAAAGCTTTCTTTCAACACTATATTTGAGTACCTTCAGGTTAGCTTCACTCCACTGTAATTTCTTTGTATTAATTTCATGTAAAAATGCAGCGCAATCTGTTATGTGGTGTATATAGTTTCTTCCTGTCTTGGTGTTTGCCAGCAATAATTTGTTTATTTGTTTATTTTTCATTTCCATGGGTTCATCAGATTGCTAGAGCCACTTGTTATTTTGTAGCTTAACTATAAGTGCTTAATAATTATATATATATATCTTGGCACAAATTGATCATTGATAAATATGTTTTTTATTTTGTAGATGCTGCAAATAATTTCAAAGCCAATGAAGGATATTGGCCCACGTGCAATGTTCTATCTTATCTGACTTTTATGTTCCTCAGAAGGAGATGGTATAAAATTGTAATGTTGGTTCTTCTTTCCATGAAAGTTTCATCCCTTATTAACTTCAATTTTAGCTTGAATGATTTTGTAATATGTTAAGATACAAGAATATTAACCATGTCGATTTCAACATCTGTGCTAGAGTTAGTTATTATTTAGAGAATTAGCATACAGATAACACTGCATAACTTAATTAGTCCTGCTTAGATTGTGAAAACTGAAAAGTATAAGCAGGAAGACATTTATTATATTTTGAAAAATGATGATATAATGTGATTGTGGATCTTACGATAATTTTTATAAGTCAAATTTGATGAGAAATGTTCAATTATTTTTTCTATAGTAATTCGATTCAAATAGTTTAGATTATTTTGACACTAAATTAAAAAAAAAGTTGGAACTAATTTCATTCATGAGAAAACTATTGTAAATAAAGAATTATATATTATAAAAAACCGTTGTCAGAAGTCACATAAGGCAATGGTGTTAAAATCGTTGTCAAAGTCGATTACAAAATGGCCAAAAAATGACATCAACGGTAACGCTTTAAAACCGTTGTCTTAGACGACTACAAAATGGCAATGGTATTAAAACCGTTGCCAAAAAATGACACGAACAGTAACGCTTTAAAACCGTTGGCTTTATGAATAATAAAGCTACAACAGTTTAAAACCGTTGCCTATCTAGTTATGGTTTTAAACCGTTAAATCATGAAAGAGAATGGTTTAAAACCGTTTCTTATTGAGTAACGGTTCAAAACCGTTGTTTAAAATTTTCTTTCAAAACCGTTGTCTATGTCAGTAACTAAGGCAACAGTTTTCTTGTTACCGTTGCCTTAGGTAAAAAACCGTTGCCTTTGAGCATTGGCAACGGCCGCATATACCACAAGTCAAAAACCGTTGCCAAACCGTTGTCTAAAGTTTTAGGAACGGTTTTTCAATCTACGGCAACGGTTTTTGACCATTGCGAAAACCATTATTTGTTGTAGTGTTGGCAAGACAACTCCAACCAGGGATGGAGAGATAATTCCAACCAGGGATGGAGAGATAATTCCAACCAAGGATGGAGGGACAACTACAATAGGGGAGGCAGAGACAACAATAGAAACCAGAGGTGGAACAACAACAACAGACAGCAGAACCAAAACCAGCCTTACAAAGCACCTCACCAAAGGTAGTCCCAAGCGCCTCAGAATAATTAATAGCAGGTCCCCCAAATCACTCACCCATCTTCCTCCCCCAATGACGAGTTGCTTCACTCTCTTGCACAAAGACAAACGACCATGGAAAACACACTTACTGGTCTGACCTCTGCCATACAAGCTCTCGTTTCTCAGATGGGATCATCGAGTACCTCTAACACTCAACCTTCAAGCTCCAGTGCAATTCCTTCTCAACCTATACCCAACCCCAAGGGTGGCATCAATGCCATCACTTTGAGGTCCGGAACCACACTATAAGAGAGGATTTATGAGGAGCCAAGCTTGCAAAGAAACGCCCCAATTGAGGACATGGTTGAAGTAGAGGATGTTGAAGAGGAAAATGAGGTACAAGACATGGTGGAAGAAAAAGCAGATCAACCAAGGAATGAAGCACCAAGGGACGCAAAAGTTGCAAGTGGCGCCATTCCTATTCCATTTCCACACCTTTCTAGGAAGCCCAGAAAGCAAATGGATCTAGACCCTAAAATGGTAGACATATTCAAAAAGGTTGAGGTAACCATTCCACTTTTTAATGCCATTCAGTAGGTACCTAGATATGCTAAATTTCTAAAGGATTTGTGCATGCATAAAGATAAATTACAGAATTTAGAAACTATTCCTCTAGGTAGTTTCATTTCTGCTTTAGTGGGTGATATACCTGAAAAATATAGTGACCCAGGTCCATGCATGGTTACTATTACTATAGATGGTGTGAAATTTTCTGACTGTATGTGCAATTTAGGAGCATGTGTTAGTATAAATCCATTGTCTATATATGATGCTTTGAGGCTCCCTCCCTTAAAAAGGTCGGCAGCTCGTTTTGTTTTAGCAGATAAAAGCATTATTTTTGTGGTTGGAATTGTTGAGGACGTGCTGGTGAGCATTAAGGGGCTTACATTTCCTATTGACTTCTATATTCTGGAGATGCCCCCTAATGACTCAGGAAGACCATCACCCATCCTACTTGGAAGGCCATTCCTGAAGACTTCAAAGTTTAAGCTGGATGCCTTCTCAGGAACTTACTCTTTTGAGATAGATGGCAGGGTAGTGAGCTTCAATTTGGATGAAGCTATGAAGCATCCCCCTGAAGATCATTCCATTTTCCAGTGCGATATCATTGATGAGACTGTTGCTGCAGTTCACCAAGAAGAAGTAGAAGAAATGCACATGGAGCAAGATACAAGTGTGGGGAAACCCCCTGAACACAATGAGGACACTTTGCCATTATCACTAGCTCCAGATGATCAAGTGCCTAACCATGAGTAGAAAATGGAGTTAAAACCCCTTCTATCCCACCTCAAGAATGCTTACTTTAAGGACAATCAGAAGCTCCCAGTTATTATTGCAAGGGAACTTACATCCCAATAGGAGGAGCAATTGCTTAGTGTGTTGAGAAGACACAAGAAAGCAATTGGATGGAGCTTGGCAGATATAGTAGGCATCAGCCCTCAAGTTTGCGAGCACAGAATATTTTTAGAAGAGGGAGCAAGGCCTGTCTGTCAACCTCAGAGGCGACTGAATCCCACCATATTAGAAGTTGTCAAGAAAGAAGTGACCAGACTGCTCGAAGCTGATATTATCTACCTCATCTCAGATAGTGAATGGGTCAGTCCAGTATAAGTAGTGCCCAAGAAGTCTGGAGTCACAACAATGAAGAATGAGCATGGAGAGCTCCTGACAACTAGAGTGCAGAACGCCTGGAGGGTTTGCATTGATTACAGGTGCCTCAACCAAGCTACTCGCAAGGATCATTACCCCTTGCCATTTATTGATCAGATGCTTGATCGCCAATCAGGTAAATCACATTACTGCTTTTTAGATGGTTATACAGGCTATTTTCAGATTCATATAGCTCCTGAAGATCAGGAGAAGACTACTTTTACATGTCCCTTTGGAACGTATGCATATAAGAGGATGCCTTTTGGCTTATGTAATGCACCGGCTACTTTCCAAAGGTGCATGATGAGTATTTTCTCAGACCTTATTGAGAGCTGTATGGAAGTTTTCATGGATGATTTTAGCGTTTATGGTGATTCATTTAGTCTTTGCTTGGATAGTTTAGCTAGAGTATTAGATAGGTGTGTTCGTTCAAATCTTGTATTGAATTTTGAAAAATGTCATTTTATGGTAAAACAAGGTATTGTACTAGGACATGTTGTCTCTAATATTGGTATCTCTGTAGATCCAGCAAAGGTAGATGTCATTTCTAGTTTACCTTACCCCTCCTCCTTGAGGGAAGTCCGTTCGTTCCTTGGTCATGCAGGTTTCTACCGGAGATTCATCAAGGACTTCAGTAAGGTGGCATTACCTTTATCCAGACTCCTGCAAAAAGATGTTGAGTTCGAGCTGAGTAAGGACTGCATGAATGCATTTGATCAGCTGAAGATCGCTTTAACTCAAGCTCCGATTGTGAGAGGACCAGATTGGAGCCAGCCCTTTGAGATTGTGTGTGATGCTTCCAACCATGCTGTAGGAGCGGCGCTGGCTCAGCGCGAAGGTAAGGATCATTTTGTAATTGCTTATGCTTCTAAGACCTTAGACGTTGCTCAGTTTAATTACACTACCACTGAAAAAGAGCTTTTGGCTATTGTTTTTGCTCTGGATAAATTTCAAGCCTATTTACTTAGTACTAAGGTGGTAGTGTACTCAGACCATGAAGCTTTAAAAAATCTATTAGCTAAAAAAGAGTCCAAACCAAGGCTAATACGTTGGATACTTAACGAACGAAACTCTCGCGCGATCTAGAATTTTCATAAATAAATTCTTGTTTTAAGTATAGCTTCTAGATTGACAAGAATTTCTTTCGTACAAAAGTTTTGGTTGTCACAAGTAACAAAACCCAATAAAATTTATAACCGAAGTATTTAAACCTCGGGTCGTCTTCTCAAGGAATTGTAGGGAAGTATGATTTATTATTGGTTATAGAAAAAGGGTATGTTTTTGGGTTTTTGAAATAGAGAACAAGTAATTTAAACAGCAAGAAAAATAAATTAATAATTATAAAGAATCTCTTGGCAAGGTATGAGAACTGGAAATCCTATCCTAGTTATCCTTATCAGGTGTGATGAGAATTGTTTGTTGCTCCCACTTAGTTAACCCTTAGTAAATAAAGGAAAGTCAAGTGGACTAATTAATTTGATCCTCAAGTCCTAGTCAACTCCTGTGGAAAGACTAGCTTTAGAGCAATCCAAATCAATCAGCAATTCCCAAATCTTAATCAACTACTGAGTTTGACAACTCAAGTGTTACCAATTACTTAACCAAAGCCAAAAAGGGAAAAATAAATCTAAATTAAATTGAAAGCATCATAAATAGAATAAAACAATCATAAGTCTAAAATAGCTCAAATTGCATTAAATAGAATATTCAAATCTTATCATGAAAAGTTCATAAGCCAATTTAGGAACATTAACAAGTGAAAGCATTGGAATAAATAAAAGCAGAAAATAAATTAAAGAAACTTTGAACCTGTGATTGTAGAAGTAATCCTAAAATAAGAAAAATTCTAATCCTAAATCCTAAGAGAGAGGAGAGAACATTCTCTCTTTAAAAGCTACATCTAAATCTAAAAATTATGTATTATGAATGTTGTATGTATCGTTGTTTTATGAATGGATGAATTTCTCCACTTTATAGCCTCTAATCTGTGCTTTCTGGGCCGAAAACTGGGTCAAAAATAGCCCAGAAATTACCCCCATCAATTTCTGGTATGTACAGGTCGCTGCAAAGTCACGCGGAAGCGTCGTCCACGCGTTAGCGTGGATTGGGTTTTTGCCAGGTCACATATCCGTGTGATCCATGCGTTTGTGTCGCCTGGATTTGAGGTAGCTATGGAAAATTATATATCGTTACGAAGCCCCAAACGTTAGCTTTCCAATGCAACTAGAACCGCGTTATTTGGACTTCTGTAGCTCAAGTTATGGTCGATTTAGTACCAGGAGGTCAGGCTGGACAGCATTAGCAGTTCTTTCAGTTTCTTGTATTCCTTCCACTTTTGCATGCTTCTTTTCCATCCTCTAAGCCATTCCTGCCCTGTAATCTCTGAAAACACTTAACACACATATCAAGGCATCGAATGGTATAAAGGGGAATTAATTTTTGGTAATTTAAAGGCTTAGGAAGCAAGTTTCCAATCATAGCACAAAATCAGGAAGGAAAATATAAAACCATGCAATTAGTATGAATAAGTGTATGAAAGATTGATAAAATCCACTCAATTGAGCACAAGATAAATCATAAATAGTGGTTTATCAATACTGCTGCTGCAAGAATTTGATTTAGAAATTAAGGATAAGATTGGATCTCAGAATTTAGTGGCGGACCACTTGAGTCGTGTTGAGCACATCAAGGATGACTCCACTCCTATCAATGATGCTTTCCCATTTAATAGCTTGCAAGCAGTATCTGAAGTAGTTTCTTGGTATGCATCTGTAGCTAATTATCTAGTTAGTCATACCTTCCCTCCCAATTTTACTAAGCATCAGAAGGACAAGCTGAAAAGCGAGTCCAAATATTATATATGGGATGACCCATATTTATGGAGGTATGGTGCTGACCAGATAATTAGAAGGTGTGTGCCTCAATCAGAATTCCAGTCCATTTTAGAGGCCTGCCACTCTTCTGAGAGTGGTGGACATTTTGGCCCTCAAAGAACAGCTAGAAAAAATTTAGACTGTGAATTCTGGTGGCCCACTCTTTTTAAAGTTGCTACTGCCATCTGTAAATCTTGTTCCTCATGCCAGAGGTTTGGTAATATATCCAAGAGGGATGAGATACCCCAACAAATTATGTTGTTTTGTGAGATTTTTGATGTTTGGGGCATTGACTTCATGGGTCCGTTTCCAAACTCTATCGGTTTCTTATATATATTGTTAGCTGTAGATTATGTTTCTAATTGGGTGAAAGCAATTTCTACCCGTACTGATGATGCTAGAAACCATATTATCTGTCACTTTGGGTCACCACGAGCAATCGTGAGTGATCAAGGCACCCATTTTTGTAACAGGAGATTGACCGCTCTATTGAAGAAGCATGGCGTTATGCACAAGGTAGCAATAGCTTACCATCCCCAGACTAATGGGCAAACAGAGATGTCTACTAAAGAGATAAAGCGTATCCTGGAGAAGATAGTCAAACCTCATAGGAAGGACTGGGGCACCAAGCTACAAGATAAGCTTTGGGCGTATCGGACAGCGTACAAGATACCCATTGGGATGAGTCCCTTCCGCTTAGTGTACGGAAAGGCTTGCCACCTCCCAGTGGAGGTGGAACACAAGGCTTTCTGGGCGGTAAGAGAAATCAACATGGGATTTGAGAAAGTTAGCGCTGAAAGGAAGCTGCAACTAGCAGAACTGGAGACCCTTCGACTCGAAGCTTATGATAACTCCATATTATACAAAGAGAAGATGAAGGCTGTGCATGACAAGCACATCAAGAGAAGAGAGTTCAGACCTAAAGATCTGGTTCTCCTTTACAACTCTAGGTTGAGACTCATGCCAGGCAAGCTGAGATCCAGATGGGAAGGTCCCTACAGAGTAGAGAAGGTAGAGCCATATGGAGTCTTTTACCTGAGTCACCCTTCAAACTCCAAATTCATCAAGGTCAATGGACATCGCTTAAAGCTATATCATGGTGTGAAGATAAAGAAAAACAAGGAGCTGGAGATCTTCCTATTGGAAGATCCACCAACAGAAGCAGATTGAGCTTGTAGACCATCCAACTTAAGGACGGTAAAGCAAAGTGCTAGGTGGGAGACAACCCACCATGATATGATCGTTCTTTTCTCTCTTCTTAGTTTCATCTAATGACTCTTCTCATGATGTCTGCATATAGTCTGCATTTGTATCTGCATATTGCATAATAAAAAAAGAGAGAAAGTGGCAAAAAGTTGTGTGGGAACAATGCAGAAAGTGTGCCAATCGCACAAGCATCACCATGCGCATGCGTCCCTCACGCGTGCGCGTCATTTGAATATTTGGCACCTCACGCGTATGCATCAATGACGCGCATGCGTGACCTAGGAAAATCGATGTAAAAAGCTGTCAGGCCGAAAGTTGTGATGGCCTGGGGTTGGTACTGTGCTAGAGGCACAAAATCACCCACGCGTACGCGTCCCTGACGCATGCACGTCCTTTCGCTTTCAGAGCATCCACGCGTACGCGTTGCATGGCTGATACAGTTTTCACGTGGACGCGTGCCCTGCGTGCGTGCGTCGCATCCCCTTTTTCATCCCTTTCTCTTTTCTTCTATCCTTTATCCTTCTTTCTTCCTCCTTTCTTACTTACTTCTTCTTCATCTCTTTAACTTCTCATCCTTCTTCACTTTCATTCTATTTTACTTTATTTATTTGGATATTTTCATTCATTGTATTTTAATTTTGTGCATATTTTTATTTTCTTTTCTAAATTTATTATTTTTTCATTGGTGTTAAATTTTCTTATTCAATTGTTGTATCTTTTCTTGCATTATTCTGGTGCTTCATGACTTGTTTTATTCTGATTGGGTATTATTATTCATAAGTCAATGCTATTCTTTTATGATACTTGCATTCCATTTGCATTGATATACACTTATACTATCTTGCATTACCCACTCCCTCTCCCCCATTTGTTGCAATTTTTGCACTATTGATATGCCATTTGCTTCTACTGTTTTCTTACTTGCATGTTGTAGCTACCATGTAATTGAGACCCCATTATTTGGCATTAACCCACCCATACTTAATTTATTTTCTTATCTCTATTTTTGGGTTACTTTTCTTCTTTTTCCTCTTCTTTATTAGTTGGAGCAACCCGTCCACTTGCACATCTTAGCATGCACCGAGGACGGTGCAATCTTTAAGTGTGGGGAGGTCAACACCGACTTCCTGGGGTTAGTTACCTTCTTTTCAACACCATTGTTTAATTTTCTTTGTAGTTAGTTGTTGCATTTGCATGTTTGATTGCATGTTTTCTTGATTTTGTGCAAATTTTACAACTGTTTGGTTAAGGTAATGAGTTTCTTTTCAAGACCCTTTTTATAGTATTTCACTAATTTAAATTGAAAATTTGTGTTAAACTTGTTTGAAGATTGTAAATTGGAACATAGGTTATAGCTAAAGAACACACAACCTGTGAGATTTGAACTTAATTACATGGTTACATTATTTAACCATAATATTTTATTCTTGTGTGTTTTCTTCTCTATAATTGTAATCTATAGTTTGTTCCACTCTATATGTCTAATGTTTAATGTATTTATATGCATGCATATGATTGAGGCCATCATTTGTTATTAACTCACTTATCCAAAATAGCCAACACTTTCAATCACCTTTGTTAGCTACCTTGAGCCTTTTAATCCCCATTTGTTCTATATTTTACCACATCACTAGCCTTAAGTGAAAAAATAATTGATTACCCCAATTGAATCTTTGGTTAGCTTAAGATAGAGATTGTGTATCAACTAAGTGTGGGGAAACTGTGGGAACATGGGTTAATAAGGAAATGTGTTATGTTTCTACTAATGATAAAATATTAGGAATTTGGGTACCTACTCATGTGAGACCAGAAAAATAAAAAAAAAATCCATGTGCATTGATATGTAATGTTTACTTTTATATCTTTAATTAAAAAAAATATGCAAATAAATAAATAAATAAGTAATTAAATAAGGGGACAAAATTACCCCAATGTTAAGCTAAATCAATGCATATGTGATACAATTAAAGAAGAGTTGTGATAAACCCTATTTTATGATTCATCTTGTGCTCAATTGAGTATTTTTATCAATTCTTCATCCACTTATTCATATAATTTGCATGGTTTTACAATTCCTTGCTTATTCTATGAGAAATGTGAAAACATGTTTACTATGCCTTAAAAATATTAATTTTAATTATCCTTTATTACCATTCGATGCTGTGATCTGTATGTTAAGTATTTTCAGGCTTCATAGGACAGGAACGGCTTAGAGAACAGAAAAGAAACATGCAAAAATGGAAGGAACGCACAAAATGGAGTTTTGAAGCAAATGGCAACGACGCGCACGCATGGATGACGCGAATGCGTGCCTAGCGCAAAATGCAAGCGATGCACACGCATGGACGACACGGATGCGTGGCAAAAAAAATATCCAAATGACGCGCACGCGTGACCCACGCGCATGCGTGACGGACGCCACGTGCAAAAAATTGCAGAAGTTGCCCCCAGCGATTTCTGGGCCCTTTTTCAGCCCAAATCCAAGCCCAGAAAAACAGAATAGTGGCCGGAGAATGAGGGAATAAAAAAAAACAATTTTCATAATTCACAATTTTAGGTTTTAGATGTAGTTTCTAAAGAGAGAGGCTCTCTCCTCTCTCTTAGGATTTAGTATTAGGATTTCTCTTAAAGGTTAGGTTTACTTCTTCTTCATTACAGGTTCAATGTTCTTTTAATTTAGTTTCTCTTCTACTTTTATTTGTTCTAGTACTTTGGTTTATTTATTTTTCTTGTTGATTCTCTTCTTTTCTAATTTGGCTTATGAACTTTCCAATGTCAGACTTGATTTTCTTTATTTAATATAATTTGAGGTATTTCAGATTTACGATTGCTTTCTTCCATTTATGATATAAATAATTTAGATTTTTCCCCTTTTGGCTTTGGTTGAGTAATTGGTGACACTTGAGTTATCAAACTCAACTGTTGATTGAAAATTAGAATTTGCTGATTGATTTGGATCCCTCTAAAGCTAGTCTTTCCATAGGAGTTGACTAGGACTTGAGGAATCAAATTGATTAGTCCACTTGACTTTCCTTTATTTAGTAAGGGTTAACTAAGTGGGAGCAATAAACAATTCTCGTCACACCTGATAAGGATAACTAGGATGGGATTTCCAGCTCTCATACCTTGCCAAGAGTTTTTATAGTTAGTTTGTTTCCATTGCCATTTACTATTGTTGCTTCTTATCTTAAAAAATCCAAAAAGATACTTTTTCCATAACCAATAATAAACTACACCTCCCTGCAATTCCTTGAGAGATTACCCGAGGTTTAAATACTTCGGTTATTATTTTTATTGGGTTTGCTTTAGTGACAAACAAGTTTTTGTGCAAAAGGATTCCCTGTTTGTTTAGAAACTATACTTGCAACGAGAATTTATTTGTGAAATTCTTTACTAGCAGAAAATCCTCTCGTCAAAATGGCGCCGTTGCCGGGGAATTGCAAACGTGTGCCTTATTATTGGTTATTGTAAATATTTGCTTTCTCGTATTTTGTTAGTGTTTCTAGTTTTAGGAGTTTATTTTCATTAATTTTTATTTAATTTTATTTTCTTTTGCTACTATGAATTCTCACCCCTCTGGCTTTAAGTTTGGTTCCAATGTTGTTGTAAGGAATGGAAACTATAATAAAAATAAGCATCAAGGTTAGAAGAATCAAAGATGGGAGGAGCAACAAGGATTTGATCAACCCTCTTGGCAACAACCCCCTCCAATGCGCTATAACCAACAACCATTCTGTGATGCATACCAAGACAATATTTATGGTGGACCCTTTTGTGACAAACAACCTCCACCAAACTACTATGGTCAAGAGCCATTCCAGGGAGCATACCAAGATGATGAATATGGTGGACCCCCTTGTAGTTACCAGCAAGCCCCATCATATGCCTATGAACCACCTCCTCAACACAACTTTGGACCAAACACCATCACATGATCCTAACCTTTATCCACCATATCAACCACCCTATGAGCCATATGAGCCATACATAGATCCACCCCAATTCCAACCCAATTACTCCCAAGAACCACCACCTCCATATACACCACATCCATATCCATCAATCCAAGAGCCTTATGGTCCTACTTATGATATCCAAGCAAAACAAGAGTCAAGGGATTGTCTCAAGGAAACAGTAGATCAATTTCAAGCAACCCTGCGTCAATTGGACCAAGCGGTAAACCGAATAGCACCTGAAGCTTTCATGGCTAAAGAATCTCAACTTGAGAACAAGGAATTGAAGTGTGTTGTGCAACAAGTGGAAAAGATGGAGAGTGATGAACCACCATATTCTTATTATGATGAACCACCCTCTTATCATGAACCTTTCCTCCCAAGTAATTATCCACCTCAACCTTCAATGCATGACACTCTTGGTGTTCTTCTTCAAGGGCAAACAGAGATGGAACGGGGAGTATTAGAATTCGCGACTTCCTTAACCGAGGTAGTAAATCAATTAGCTTTCCAACATTTGAGTACTCAAAGTACTCCCGTGGCTACATGGGGAGAATCAAAAGTAGAGCGTAGCATGACGGAGACACTAGAAACTCCGGTGGACAATGAAGAACATGGCTTTGTATTGGAACAAGTGGAAGAAGCTATAATAGTTGCAGAGGAAGAAGTGGTTGAAGATTTAGGAGATGCTGAACCTCCATGGGAATCTAGAATTGTAGAGTACTCCTCTAATAAGATTGAAATTGATGTCAAAAAGGCCAGTGCACAACCTCCATGGCATATTCCTTATGAAGACTTGGATGGGATAGATCAAGAAGTAAGTTCCCTTGGTGATGAGGATCATGCATCAAGTTCTCCTAGTGATAAATCTACATCCGCAAATGAACTCCTTGAATATGAAGACTCTTCTCTGATCGAGTCTGAGAATGATGTGGAAGCGAAAATTCTTAGAAAAGGATGGACGGGAGTTGAGTACGCTTTGTCAAGAACGTTGAGACTTCTCCACTTAGGTTGCCATCTACTCCTTCATTTGAGTGGATAAGGCTTGTCTCTATTCGCCTTACCATTCCACTTGAATATGGTATTCTTGAAACAGATGGCCAACTTAGGAGACTTTGTGGCATTAAGCGTAAGAGAAAGATGTTTAGTGGTTGGAGTTGCAAATCAAGGCTCATCAAGGTTGATACTTCAAGAGATAGATGTAAGGGCTCAACTGGTGATAATTTGGTTAGATCTAAAAGAAGAGTTTGATACTCCGTAGAGAATTCAGAGTGCTCGCCACCCGGATGGAACCGTGATGATCAACTTGAAGACGGGTGTAGAATCAAGATTTGGGATCCCGGCATACAAGAAGATCAACTTTGGGAGCTCAAAGCTTGTGAAGAACTCCATCAAGGCTTGGGAAATTTACATGGAATAGACAGAGCTTATTGGAAGTCCAAGCATTGATGGCAGTTTCAGGAAGAGTTCAAGCACAAGCCTCCATGACAAGGATCTCACCAAATTTCCAACTTAAGGACTTTAACTAAAAGTGCTAGGTGGGAGACAACCCACCATGGTATATTCTTTCCTTTTTGTTCTTAGTTTTATTTTATTTTCATTCGTGTTCATTCATAATTTCTGCATAGTCATCTGCATTCTGCATTTTGCATTCTGCATATTGCATAAAAAAAAGCCATTCACACGTGCGCGTCACTCACGCGCACACGTCACCCTGAATTTTGGCAATGAGCGTATGAAACAGAGAGTTGTGCGTATGCGAGGCTACACTCGCGCCAATGGTACAAGCCCGATCACACGAATGCGTGCCCCATGCGTCCGCGTCACCTGAAAATAGCGACAACCACGCGAACGCGTGTCCCATGCGTCCACGTCGCATGCGACGCATAGTTTATCCAGATCAGCGCCAAAATTCCTATCTTTTCTTCTCCAATCCTACTTATCTTTCTATTATCATTCTTTCTTCTTTCTTCTATCTTTTCTTATTCTTTCTTCCTCCTTTCTTACTTTCTTTTTCTTCATCTCTTCAACTTCTCATCCTAGTTTTCTTTCATTCTATTTTACTCAATTTATTTGAATACTTTCATTCATTGCATTTTAATTTTTTGCATATTTTTATCTCCTTTTCTAAATCTATTATTTTTCCATTGGTGTTAAATTTTCTTATTCAACTGTTATATCTTTTCTTGAATTATTTGGGCGCTTCATGAATTGTTTTATTTTGATTGGGTATTATTATTCATAAGTCAATGCTATTCTTTTATGATACTTGCATCTCATTTGCATTGATATACACTTATACTATCTTGCATTACCCACACTCTCTTCCCCCATTGTTGCAAATTTTTGCACTCTTGATTTGCCATGTGCTTCTACTATTTTCTCACTTGCATGTTGTAGCTACCATGTAATTGAGACTCTCATCATTTGGAATTAACCCAACCATATTTTAAAAGGTTTCCTATCTTTGTTTTTGGGTTACTTTTCTTCTTTTTCCTCTTCTTTCAGGATGGCCACCGAGGAAGGGAAACAGAAAACGCTTACATGGGGCGACAGACAAGTCTATCTGCACAATCTTTGAAGAAAAACATCAGTTGTAGCAGCCCGTCCACTTGTACTTCTTTGCATGCACCGAGGACAGTGCAATCTTTAAGTGTGGGGAGGTCGATACCGATCTCCATGGGTTAGTTATTTTCTTCTCAATACTAATATTTTACTTTATTTGTTAGTTCATTGTTGTATTTGCATGTTTGATTGCATGTTTGTTTGATTTTATGCATTTAGCTACTACTTGGTTAAAGTAAAGAGTTTCTTTTTCAAAACCTTTTTATAGTATTTCACTAATTTAAATTGAAAAATTTTTTGTGTTAAAACTTGTTTGAAGATTGTAAATTGGAACATGAATTATAGATAAAGAACACACAACGTGTGAGATTTGAGCTTAATTACATAGTTACATTATTTAACCATAATATTTTATTCTTGTGTGTTTCCTTCTCTATAATTGCAGACTTTACTTTGTTCCATTCTATATGTCCACTATTTAGTATATTTACATGCTTGCATATGATTGAGGCCATTACTTGTTTTTGCTCACTTATCCCAAATAGCCTACCCTTTTATGTCACCCTTGTTAGCCACCTTGAGCCTTTTTATCCCCTTGTTCTATATTTTACCACATCACTAGCCTTAAGCAGAAAAATAAATTAAATACCCCAATTGAATCTTTGGTTAGCTTAAGATAGTGTGTTAACTAAGTGTAGGGAAACTGTGGGTACTTAGGTTAATGAAAGTGTACAGTGTTTAAATGATGAAATATTGGAAATTTGGGTACCTACTCATGTGAAACCAGAAAAATCAAATATTCATGTGCATTGATATGTTATGGTTTGCTTTTATATAAAAAAATAAAAAGAAAAAAATAAAAAATAAAAAAATAAAAAAATAAAAATATATATTTCCATCATAAATAAATAAATAAGTAATTAAATAAGGGGACAAAATTACCCCAATGTTAAGTTAATGAAAAATCAATACATATGTGATAAACTTAAAGAAAAGTTGATACATGAGTATGTAATGCAAAAGTGGGAATTTTGGGTAGCTAGGCATGATTTTAGAAGTACATAGAGTGTGTGTATAGGTGAAGAGCTTAGGTTAATTAAAGATTCATATTATAGCTCACTTGGCCATACATATATCCTCACCCTTACCTTAGCCCCATTACAACCCTGAAAAGACCTCATGATGTTTGCATTGGTACATTAAATTTTTGTTGATTGGTTATATGAAGAACAAAGTTTAGAAAGCATGATTAGAGAAGAGTAGAGTGAATTAACCCTAGACACTTGAGAGATTAGAGTGCATATACACTACCAGTGAGGGTTCAATGCTCGATTCTATATTCCCTGCTTTCATGAGCTGTCTTCTTACAAGTTTACTTGTCTTTTATTGTATGATTTGAATTAGTGGAATCTGATTTATGTTTGTCTTGGAAAATTTGTTTACTTTTAACCAAGTAGGAAAAAGCATTCTGCATGTAGTTGCATTCATATAGATAGGTTGCATTTCATACTTTCTACAATTCCTCTTCACTCTTTTAGTTCTCTTGAGCTTAGCATGAGGACATGCTAATGTTTAAGTGTGGGGAGGTTGATAAACCCCTATTTTATGATTCATCTTGTGCTCAATTGAGTGTTTTTATCAATTCTTCATCCACTTATTCATATAATTTGCATGGTTTTACAATTCCTTCCTGATTCTATGAGAAATGTGAAAACATGTTTCCTATGCCTTAAGAATATTAATTTTAATTATCCTTTTATTACCATTCGATGCCGTGATATGTGTGTTAAGTATTTTCAGGCTTCATAGGGCAGGAATGGCTTGGAGGACAGAAAGGAAACATGAAAAAATGGAAGGAACGCACAAAATGGAGTTTTGAAGAAAATGGCAGCGACGCGCACGCATGGACGACACGGATGCGTGCCTGGCGCAGAGCACAAAAGACACGTACGTTGACTGACGCGTACGCGTGGCAAAGAAAATCTCCAAATGACGCGCACGCGTGACCCACGCGCACGCGTGACGGACGCCACGTGCAGAAAATTGCAGAAGTCGCCCCCAGCGATTTCTGGGCCCTTTTTCGGCCCAAATCTAAGCCCAGAAACACAGAATAGAGGCTGGAGAATGAGGGAATAAAAAAAACAATTTTCATAATTCACAATTTTAGGTTTTAGATGTAGTTTCTAGAGAGAGAGGCTCTCTCCTCTCTCTTAGGATTTAGGATTAGGATTTCTCTTAAAGGGTAGGTTTACTTCTTCTTCATTCCAGGTTCAATGTTCTTTTAATTTAGTTTCTCTTCTACTTTTATTTGTTCTAGTACTTTAGTTTATTTATTTTTCTTGTTGATTCTCTTCTTTTCCAATTTGGCTTATGAACTTTCCAATGTCAGACTTGATTTTCTTTATTTAATATAATTTGAGGTATTTCAGATTTATGATTGCTTTTTTCCATTTATGATATAAATAATTTAGATTCTTCCCCTTTTGGCTTTGGTTAAGTAATTGGTGAGACTTGAGTTATCAAACTCAGCTGTTGATTGAAAATTGGAATTTGCTGATTGATTTGGATCCCTCTAAAGCTAGTCTTTCCGTTGGAGTTGACTAGGACTTGAGAAATCAAATTGATTAGTCCTCTTGACTTTCCTTTATTTAGTAAGGGTTAACTAAGTGGGAGGAATAAACAATTCTCATCACACCTGATAAGGATAACTAGGATGGGATTTCCAGTTCTCATACCTTGCCAAGAGTTTTTATAGTTAGTTTGTTTCCATTGTCATTTACTATTGTTGCTTCTTATCTTAAAAAACCCAAAAAGATACTTTTTCCATAACCAATAATAAACTACACCTCCCTGCAATTCCTTGAGAGACGACCCGAGGTTTAAATACTTCAGTTATTATTTTTATTGGGTTTGCTTTAGTGACAAACAAGTTTTTGTACGAAAGGATTCTCTGTTGGTTTAGAAACTATACTTGCAACGAGAATTTATTTGTGAAATTCTTTACTAGCAGAAAATCCTCTCGTCAAGTTGATACATGAGTATGTAATACAAAAGTGGGAATTTTGGGTAGCTAAGCATGATTTTAGGAATATATAGAGTGTGTGTATAGGTGAGAGCTTAGGTTAGTCAAGGATTCAATTTATAGCTCACTTAGCCATACATATATTCTCACCTTTACCTTAGCCCCATTACAACCTTGAAAAGACCTCATGATGTTTGTATTGGTACATTAAATATTTGTTAATTGGTTAGGTGAAGAACAAGGTTTAGAAAGCATGACTAGAGGAGACTAGAGTGAATTACCCCATACACTTGAGTGATTAGAGTGCACATACACTACCAGTGAGGGTTCAGTGCTTAATTCTATGTTCCCTGCTTTCATGAGCTGTCTTCTTACAAGTCTACTTGTATTTACTATATGATTTGAATTAGTGATATCTGATTTAAGTTTGTCTTAAAGAACTTATTTACTTTTAACCAAGTATGCAGAACCATCTTAGCATATAGTTTGCATCTCATGAGTCTTACTTTCCCCATTCATTTATTTTATCTCCTTGAGCTTAGCATGAGGACATGCTAATGTTTAAGTATGGGGAGTTTGATAAACCACTATTTTATGGTTTATCTTGTGCTGATTTGAGTGGCTTTTATCAAGTCTTCACACACTTAATCATACTATTTGCATGATTTTACAATTCCTTTCTAGTTTTGTTCTATGATTGAAAACTTGCTTCCTAAGCCTTTAATTTGTGTATTTTAATTCCCCTTTATACCATTCGATGCCGTGATCCGTGTGTTAAGTGTTTCAAGCTTTATAGGGCAAGAATGGCTTAGAGGATGGAGAGGAAGCTTTCAAAAATGGAAGGAACACTAGAAACTAAGGAGATAACCAGCGAGCATCGACGCGCACGCATGGCTCACGCGTGCGCACGATTTGGAATTTGCACGAAGACGCGTACGCGTGAGCGTACCTGACGCGTACGCCTGGATTGGAGTTTGCACGGAGACGCGTGCGCGTGCTTGACGCGTACGCGTGACACGCGAAGATGACCAGTGACGCGTGCGCGTGACTGACGCGTACGCGTGACATGCGCGATCTGCAGAAGTTGCAGAAAACGCTGGGGGCAATTTTGGGCCGAGTTTGGACCCAGTTTTCAGCCCAGAAACACATACTAGAGCCAGGGGATAGCAGAGACTCAGCACACATACACATTACGCATAGTTTTAGTTTTAGTTGGGGAATCCGAGAGAGAATACTACTCCTTCCTCTAGGGTTCTTCACATTCATAGTTTTAGAATTTATTGCTTTTGCTTTGGATATTGAGAAGAGTCATTACCTTCGTTGAAGTTTCACTATTCTAGTTTGTTTTCCTATTCCTTTACTCTTTTATTGCCCATTAACCCTGTTTGGATAAGTATGTTTATGATTTTGGGATTTATTAATGCAAAGAACCATTTTTACGTTTAATTAATTTTTAGTTATTATTTATCATGTCTTCCTTTTATTCCCTTTTTAATTCTATGAAAGTTATATTCATGTCAATGGAGTAGACTCCCAACTTGACTTGGGGGTTGATTAAGAGGAGACCCTAGAGTTAGAATGCTCAAGTGATTAGTTAAATTGAAAGTTGTTGGCTAACTTCCTGGTCTCTAACTCTAATCCTTCCTCAGGAGAGGATTAGGACCTGAGATTTACAGTTGGTTAGTTAGTTGCTTGACTTTCCTTTATTCAGCAAAGGATAACTAAGTAGAATAATAACCTTTTACTATTACACTTGGGAAATTCCAACAAGGACAAAACTTCCAATTAATTTTCCCCCGGTCAAGGCTTTTATTTAATTGAATAAATTCTCTCATTAATTTTTATTGCTTCAAATTACAATCATTTAATTTTCTGTTCTCCAACTCTTAAAAACTCTCGGACAATTTCTGACTAATAAAATAGCACTCTTTTGTCAACTCGTTGGGAGACGACTTGGAATTCCTACTCCCAGTATTTTTATTCTAATTTTGTGACAACCCTTCTAAATTGATAAGCAGATTTTTGCTGGTTAAAAACTGTACTCGCAACGTATTTCTTATATTAATTTCTTAATCAGCTAATTTCTGCTATGTCAGTTGTCATAAATGAATATTTTGGTTTGTTTAAGAGGATAACTTTTGACAGTGCATTTGATTTTGGGGGCATTATAAGAAACGGATGAACTTTGTAATGGGCGAATGTGTGTGCTTCTTGTGTTCATTTTGTATCTCTCAGCAAATCATTGGTACTATCTTGAGCTAAAGAGTTCAGTTTTGTAAATATTGAACCTTGATTAGTTACCTCGGCTGATCTATTTATACTGTCTTGACAAGAACTATATTAGATAATAGTAGCCCTCTACTATACGTATCCTTCAAAAAAGAGAGGTTAGTGCCTAGAAGAAAACAAGGCTAATAAGAGCAATTTAAGGAGACATGCAACTACTAAATTCTAAAGTTTCTTTTTGCCTTGTAAAGCTACACATATATAGCTCTAATACTTGGATTAATTAAATAACACATATATCATATATATCATCAATTCATGCATTATTGTATGTGTTAGTAGCTACTCAGTGTATTGATAATCTATAAACTACTAATTCTTTTATATACCATTCCTTATCCATTTTATCTTTCCCTACTCTACCTAACCCGGATACATCCTTGCAATATAATATAAAAGTTTAATGCCAATAGTACTACTTATTTATAGGGAGAAAATCTGATATTGATAAGAAGTGTGGAGAAGAGAAGAGTATAAAAAGTAAAACAGGGAATGGTGTCAATGCATGTGATAAAACATTTGGCCACTAGCTAGTGAAGGGGAGAATGGACTTACGCATGTGACTTTTTCAACTATAGACGGAGCTCTGGAGGTAACACCTGTGGTAAGAATAGTATTTGTTTTATACAAAGCCTTATTATCAACCATAAAATGGACTGTGCTGCGTTATAACTTAACCATTTTTCATACTCATTCGGGTTTGTGATGTCTCAGTTGTTGGTATATATTATATCTTCATTCTGCATCTTAATACATGGTTGAGGTGAAGTAATTAATTGCTTGGCCATATGATAGTTCCTAAGTAAATTTCATCAGCAGATTCATATGCTCTACCTTGGATTTTCTCAGATAGGTTGTTTTTTCTAATGTCTCTTTCTTGTTTGTTTGCTGAGTATAGTGTAGTTTCTTAGATAATTTTTTATTTGTATATTTTTCCCTCACGTGTTCCTTCTCTGCGGAATTTGAGGATCTACACTGTTTCAATGAGTAAGGCTTCAAGTTACATTTAATTAAGTGCTGTAAGAAAAATATTAGACATTTAAATGTCATTCAATAAACTTAATTAAATGTAATATAAGAAACTTAATTAAGTGTTGTAAATATATTCTTGAATGACATTCTTTTACAGGTTCTGAAGTGTGAGTATGCTATTCGAGGAGATGTTGTAACACTTGCTCAGGTACTTTGATGATTTTTGGCTTTACTTATTAGAAATTAAGTCATTCGTTGGCTAATGTTCCAATATATGTTAAGAAAATTTACACCATAATTTGACTTAGTAACGGTCATATAAGTTGAAGCATAATGATATATCTTCCTAAATTATCATTCTAAACATTCTTCTAAGTTTTGAACTTGGAAAACTTTGATTACATTTTTATAGTTTTAAGATTGACATAATACATGCATTTCATTACCTTGCTTAGGAATTAAGAGTTAATTAAGAGGATGATTAGGGGAAGTATATATGATATTTAAACAATAGTAACGTTTTCAGTGGAATACATCTTGAGGAATAAATTTTCATTTACTGTTAATGGTTTGAGTAATAATTATTTCTCCTGACAATGTTTTAATGCTGCAGCAATTGCAAGAAGATTTGAAGGCTAAGCATGGTACTCACCCATTTGATGAGGTATTTTTCTTTTCATCTTCTTAACTTATGGTATGGTACTCTTTCAAATTTCATTCTTAGGGTGATTTCTCTTTTCTCTTTTATTTGAAACAGAGAATTTATTCAGGTACCACAGATAAAATTAAATTAGTAGCACTGAGATAGCTTGGTTATATTATAACAGCCAATCGTCTTAATGTTAAATATATGGGAACAAATATATTAGAGCTCGGATAATCTATACACAATACTTAGCAGTTTCCTTGCCATAACTATTAAAGCTCTATGAGCTTTGTATATGTGACTTTCCTCAAGCTCTGTTGACATATTGCAGTTCTGACGCAATAGAGCGAGCTTGGAATATTATTGATATGATTCCTGGGTAAGCAACTGGTGCCTATAGTCATAGTCAGGTACTACCCGATTTATCAAAGTTGTATCGATTGTTTCATTATTTTAGTGTGGGAGATGAAGTTTTTGTTATTTTCCATATCAGCGTATTAAAGGCCCGCGAGATACAATAGCCAAAGGAATTGAAGAACGTGATGGTTTTCCTGACAATCCCAATGACATTTTCTTGACAGATGGGGCAAGCCCAGCGGTAACAATTTTTGAATGCTGAGAGTGTAGTTTTTGTTTCACTTGAAATTCTAGCTTTAAAGATTTACATGCTAAACTTAATTAATGGAATGTGGAAGTCTACTAATTTATATGATTACTTTCTGTAGATATAAAGCCATGTTATTTTTTCTATGATCATCATGATTTTCTCTTCCTTCATGAAACCACTTCATAATTTTGAAGGTCATAAAAATAATATAGATGAAGGAAATATTGTTTTATTTACTAGTTTCCTACTATATAGTTTCCTTAATGATTAAAATCATAGTTTCGACACAGTATAGTTATAAAGCAATAATTTGTTTTCAGGAAGCTATTTTGTATCACTTTTAAGACATTTAAATTGAAACTAAATTTGATTTCACAAACATTAGAAACATTCAGTAGTGTTAGTGTTATCACAAAGTGCCCTGTTAAGAAAAATCAAAATTGAATATATGGAAAAAAATAAAATAAAAAAGAAGAGCAGCAGAAAAAATAGAAACCTTTCAGCTCTGAGGCAAGCTATGACACCAGAATTCTCAATCTAAAATATTGTTTTGTCAGGTGAAGATTGATAAACTCTGATTTTGTGGTTTATCTTGTGCTTAATTTGGGGGATTTTATCAACTTTTCTCACATTTATTCAATGAAATAGCATGATTTTGCAATTCTCCCTTGATTTGTGCTTAAAAGTGAAAACATACTTTTTAGGCCCTAAAATTAGTGATTTTAATTCACTTTAATTCCATTCAATACCATGATATATTTGTTGAGTAATTTCAGGTTCATAAGGCAAGTATTGGATGGAAGAAGTGAGGAGAAAAGCATGCAAAGTGGGAGAACTCATGAAGAAATGAAGGAACCGTAAAGCTGTCAAGCCTGACCTCTTCGCACTCAAACGACCATAACTTGAGCTATAGAGGTCCAAATGAGGCGGTTCTAGTTGCGTTGGAAAGCTAACATTCAGGGCTTCGAAATGATATAAAATTTGCCATATGTTGCCTAACGCATAGGGGCGCGCACGTGTCATGTACGCGCGCGCGCCAATGGAGCACATGGGTCCACTACAAGAAAAATACCCATTCAGCCACACTTTTTTTAAGCTACATTTAAAAAGCGTAGCCTATTCATAGAATAGGCTTTTAAAGATACACAATTGTGGCATCATTTAAAAAGTGTAACCGTAGGTATTATAGAAATCACTTATAAAGCGTAGCTGTATGTTGATATCTATAGGTTCATTTTTTTATTTCTAAGGGAACGCTTTTAAAGGGTAGCCTATTTATTAAGTTTTGGGTGCATTTCAAAAGTGATGCCTAATGTATGCATGGCCAAATCTTAACAACACTTAGTAAATTTTTTATTCCACTTTCAATTCCCTCCAAAAGCACACACGAACCCTTTCTCCCACAACAACTAAACCTCACACCTTCAATTCGAAAAGTGAGACCCTCACCTTCGCTAACCTTTCACGCTAACCTTTCGTGCACAACAACCCTTACCTTCACCATTCTCACCTTTCAACACTCATCACCTTCCCCTTCTCACCGTCGCCGTTGGCTGTAAAGGGAAATTTTTTTCACCTTTTCACTAAATCAGAAATGGTGTCATATCCCCCAATCCCTAATCTAATAAACCCCCTTCGTCTCTCTTCTCTATTCTCTCTCGTCACTCTCTTCTCTGTTCTCTCGTCGCTCTCACCTCTCATCTCCGGTCTCTAGCTCACTTCTCTCTCGGTCACGTGCGCGCACTCACTGTCTCAGACTCAAGCTCATCGTTGCGGTTTGTGTCGTCACCATGTCGCACTCAGTCGCCGCCTTCCCTGCGCTCACTTCGCCGGTGGTAGAAGAAGACGGAACCAGCATCTTGTCCCTCGGGTGGTGGTGGTCTTCGTCTTCTTGTTTCAGCCATTAATTCAATTGGTCAGTTTTCTTCACCGTCAATCCCAGGTGAGTTTCCTTCGGCCCTGTTCTTTCAATGTTAATTTCGATGTATCTTAGGGTTTCATGGTGAAATTAGAATTTTATGGTGGTGGTGGTTGTTGTTGTATGTGGCTTCTTTTATTAATTGTTGAAGCTGAATACTAGGGATTTGGAAATTGGAATTATACTTTTTCACAGTTTTATTGTTGCTCTCTGTGTTTGTGAAAATGCATGTGTTGTAGCACCAGTGTTGCTGTAAAGGGAGTAACTGCTGCTCATTTTCTAAGTCAAGTTGCTGTAAATGGAGAAGCATCTTCCGGGTATAATTTTGCTTCCAGTGGTATGTATCAATTTTCAGTTAGTTCTATGAAATTTGAGAGGTTTGGGGTTCTAATTTAGGTTTTTTATTTGGGGGTTTTAGCTACTGGATATGCCACTAGGAATTGGGGATTTTAGTTTCAGAACGATCCACTTGAATCACATTTTCCTGCAGGATCAATGGCAAGCAATAGGCTTTCATTTTCTCTCGGTGTCATTTAATCGGAAAAGAGGATAAACTATTAGTAAGTGTAGCTTTTGCTAAATGCATCCATTCATTCATTCATCTTCATCTTTTTCATTCCTATTACTAAATGCATAGTGACTGAACCAAAAAGGAAAAATGAATGTTGCTCTGTGTGTGTCCGTGCTTTAAATGTAATTCCTGCACCTAAGCCAACTTGCAACCTGTTTTGATTACATTTTTGTTAATATGCTTTGTTGTAAGATCATAAAGCTAAGGGTGTTTTGAAACTGATTCTAATGGAGACAAAAATATTATCAGCTTATACCAATACAGGCTAACTGTGACTCCTCTGCAACATTGCAACTAATTTTACTCTTTTCATTTTATTTAACAAAAGTCTAAACATAATAAAAACTGTTTCTTCTTAATCTTAAAAAATTTATTGCTTTGCTATTGTAAAAAATTTAATGGGGACGTTTTCAAGGTATTATTATTGTCTTGATTTGGTTCCAGTTATCATTGCTTTTGCAATGAAATTTTATTTCACATGTTTTTTAGCATGTCTGAAAATTTGATGGTACAATTTGTTTATTTTATAAAGGATATTGCTTCGAGATTTAAAGCTACTATTAAGTATACAAAGACTTTGGTTGACCTGTATTACTCAATAGGAAGTTTGGTACTTATAAAGGTAACTATCTGGACTCAACTTAACTATGCTTGGTGAGCTATGTTACCTGAGTTTCTATTACATTTCTCTTGGGATAATGGTGTATTGCTATAAATTTTTTCTTCTCTAAACTTGTGAATTAGGGCTTTATTTCTTCTGAACCTTCAAATGTTATCCAAATATGCCCAAAGTTTCTTCTGTTATTTCTAAATATTGGATGCATGTCTCAATGGGTCAGAATCATAAACAAATAAATAACAAAATAAAAAGTGTTATCTATCTCCCCTCCTTGCTACTTTGCTAGTAATTATACACCAATCAGAATTTTTTTCCTTGTTAAATTAATTTTTGCCCAATAATTTTGGATCATTATAAATATATATTGGTCTCATGCTTATTTTCAATTGTGTTTTCTACTCTCTTCAGATTGCATGACTATAGTATTATTCAGAAACCTCCTCTCAATATGGTATTTGTACCCAAAGTAAAAAGAAAAAAACATTCTTCATATTCTTCAGTAGGACTCACTGCATTTAACTATTTGTTTTTTATTTATGAATAGACTTATGATAAGGCTAGAAATGTTGTGGCTCTTGCACTGAGTCCAGTTGTCAAAGCTCTTATTAATTCATAAATCATAAGCCTTATCCAGAAAATGATGAAATGCTTTCTAAGTGCTTGCTAGATCATTTGGGACTTTCTAACTCTAATGACTTAATGAGCACATAAAAGAAACATGTAGTCTTGTTTGATTATTCAATTAACTTTTGAAGCTGTTCTAGGCATATGTGTTAGGCTGTTAGCATTTAACAATTTCTGTACTAATAACAACAATAAATTTTACAAAATTAGCCTAATAACCCTCACTAATTGTTATTAAAAAACATTGGCGTCTATTGCTTCTTGAAGTGTTTATCTTAGTGATGTTCAGCTTCTTTTAGACAGCTAGAACTTACTCGAAAGTTGACGTGAATGAACACCTATTAAGAGTGAAGCAAAAGGAACATATTTGTTCTTTATCTTACCTTCTGATAAAGAATAGAATAGTGTCCTTATGTTTATCAATTTGCCTGGTTTTTATTTTTGACATTAACTCCACCTTAAACAATTTTGATACTCACTTATTCACTTACAAAATCCTCCAATATCATGGTTTTGCAGATTGACGAAGAGCTTCTTCAGGAAGTGGTTAATATGGGATTTGACAGAAATCAATTGGTTGAATCTTTATGCAACAGGATCCAAAATGAGGTCTGTGCCCTTCATTCTCTCCTTTCATGTCTTCTTGATTGTCTCTTATTATTATCTATATATTTCTGGTACTATGGCAAACTACTTGTTATTGGATAACTGGTTCCATGTTTCTAGTGGCTATCTTGGAGCTGAGTTTCAAGAGACTATGGTTGACTCTTTACCTTAGATAGTTGACTCTTTTAAGTCTTAATGGATCTAATAATATCTCTTCCTCTGCTCAATATCTCCCACTTATTTATTTATTTTCATGTGATTTTGTTGTTACCATGTTTGGTTAATGTGAGTGTTGAGCTGAAAAAGAGTAATGTCTGTGTTCTTTTAGCAATTGACTAATGTTGTTGGGACCCTTCATTTTTAATGTTTTTCTTTAATTTTTCAATATGAAGTGAATGACCCTTTTGCCTTGTGAACATGGAGGTTACTAAGGAAGAGCTTAATACAAAAACGAGAGAAAAAAGTTTCCAACTTTGGTCTGAAAAAAACCATGCAAAGTTTCCAACATGTTTGTGTTTTGTTTTGTGGCAGATGGGACTGGTGATGATTTGTTTAAAGAGCTATGGAGGCTGTGTGCAGGGCCATTAATGGATGTTCCTTGTGTTCAAGACAGAGTTTTCTATTTCCCTCAAGGCCACATTGAATTGGTATGATATACACTTCTTTACCTTGTTTCTAATTTTGTTTGTGAATTTCATTTTTTTCCATTTTTGTGCTATGTATGCTTTCAAATTTAAGCCTTAAGGGATTTAGTAAGTGATATAATTTTGATTTTTTTCTTTTGTAGTTGCCAGAACCTACAGAACAAGATTTGAGGCAGATGAAGAACCAGAAATCTCCCAAATACGATCTTCCGTCGAACAAGATATTTAAAGAACAAGATTTTTTTCTCTTCTATCAGAAGGTTAATAATTTTTATTAGAAGATACTTATGTAGGATACAATATTTTGGTTTTTTATAGTTTATTAGTAGTAAATTCTAAGTGGTCTAATGTATATTTTGATATGGGTATATTTAATTTAGTGTGACATGTATGAATACTCATTTATGATCATCCCAATATTTTTAGTTCATTATAAATATATTTTGTTAAATGATAATTTTTATTATTTAAAGAATATTGTATGGTATTATTATGTATTTATTTTTATTTTATAATTTTTGACTAATTTAATTAAAAAAAATAGGATTATATATATAATCATATTACTAAATATTAGGTTTTAGAAAAAGAAATTATTAGAATATATATATATATATATAAAACAATAAGGGACCTAAGGCTACACTTATATATAGTAGCTATAGTATACAAAAAAAAAAGAGGGATCTAAGGCTACGCTTATAAAAAGTAGCTATGGTATACAATGTGGCTACGCTTTACAAGTGATGCAGTAGCGTTGAAAAGCGTAGCCTATTCTGGAAAAATGAAAGCTGAAAAGCGTAGCCTTTGGTCCTGGACAGCATCACTTGAAAAGCGTAGCCTATTCCCAAACGCCAAAAGCGTAGCCCTTGGTGCAGAAAAGCATAGGCTTTGAGAATAGGCAACGGCCGAATAGGCATCAATTTTTTTCACTTTTGGCTACACTTTTCAAGTGTGCCTGAATGGGTGTTTTTCTTGTAGTGGTCCACTAAGGAGAAATTGTGGCCAGCGATTTCTAGCTCATTTTGGGCCCAATCCAACTCATTTCTAATGCTATTGAACCCAAGGATTGAAGGAGGAATGAACCAAGTAGTCATAGTTTAGTTTCCATCATGTTTTAGGCTAGAATTCTAGAGAGAGAAGCTCTCCCTTCTCTCTAGAATTTAGGGTAGTTTAGGTCTAATTTTCTTAGATCCAACTTTCAATTCTTGTTTTGATTTAGTTTTCCTTCTTAGTTTCTTGTATTACATCTTTGTTCTTTTAGTTTTACTTGTTCATTTCCTTCATTTTGTTACTTTTATGCTTATGAACTCTTGTTGGATCTTAATTTTCTTTAATGCAAAATTATGTTTCCATGTCTCTTTTATGTTGATTTTAATTGTTATTATTGATTTCTTGTTCATGATAGTTATGGATTCTTTTAATTCTTGCATTTTATGATGTTTAATTTTCTTGCACACTAGGTATTTGTTAAAATGTTTCTTCTAGTTTTTGAGTAGTTTTCTTGAATCTTGGCCTAGGCTAAGGGAATTAAGTGACCTTGAGTCATTGGGTCTCATTGAATTGGTGATTTGAGAACCCTTGGTGATCAATTTGATACTCATTGACGCCAACCCACTACTAATCTAATTAGTAGGTAGGTTGGGACTTATGGGTTGATGTGATCAAGCCTATTTGACGTACTTCAAGCCTAGGAGTAGATATTACGTACTTAAGGCTTTGGGAAGTAGACTTAATAGGTTGGCCTCTCATAATTATCAATATATGGTTTGTAGACAAGGATGGTGATCTCAATTACCTATGTCTAGCCAAAAGTTCTTTTCCTTTATTTTACTAGTTCTTATTATTTTCTTTAATTGCTTTTATATTTTCTTGTCAATCATCAAAATCAAACCCCCCAGCTTTTTGCACCTTCATAGCCAATAATTGAGCACTTCATTGCAATTCCTTGTGAGACGACCCGGAGTTCAAATACTTTGGTTAATTCTTATTTGGGATTTGTTATTCGTGACAAAACCATATTTTAATTTAATGTGAGAGTTGTTTGTTGGTTTGGAGTTATGCTTACAATGAAGTAAATCCCTTTCTTTAGGAAGAAAATCTAGACCGACGACAGTTTTTGTATCAAATTAATGGCGCCGTTGCCGGGGAGTTGCAATGGTGTTATGTTATTGGCTATTGTATATATGTTAATATGATTTTTTGCTAGTTTTTGCTTGTTTTAGGAGTTAGTTTTTATTAGCTCTTATTAGTCTTTATTTTCATTTTCTCTTGCTATTATGAATTCTCACCCCTTTGGCTATGAGTTTGGCTCAAATTATGTTGTAGAGAATCAAAGCTACAATGAAGATGTGCATCAAGGATGGAACAATCAAAGGTGGGAGGAGCCTCAAGGGATTGATCAACCTTCTTGGCAACAACAACCTCCGGTTTCTTATGGGTATAATTCTAATCCTAATGCATGTCAATCTAATGGATGTGGTGACCCTTATTGTAATTGTCAACAACCACCACCACATGCCTATGAACCACCCCTTCAACATGACTTTGAACCACCTTACTCACAAGCCAAACACCTCCATATGATCCTAACCCAAATCCACCATACCAACCACCTTGTGAACCATATGAACCATACATAGAACCACCACCATTCCAACATAATTACTCTCAAGAACCACCTCACTATACACCATCTCCATACCCTTACCAAGATGAACCAACTTCCAATTATGAAACTTCCTTCCCAAATAATGAACCTTCTTTTTCCACACCACCTCCAATGGATGATCCTCTCCAAGAATTTGTTAGTTCCTACATTCGAAAGCAAGAAGAGGACCAAAAGAAGTTCAAGGAGTTAGAAGCCAAGATGGCTACCCTAGCAGAAGCCGTTCACAATATGGTCTCCTCCCGACTAAGCCTAAGCAACCAATGCACTCCCATTGATGAATGTGGAGAGGCAATTAAGGAGCATAGTGAGGGAGTGAGTTTAGAGCTTCAAGATGAAGAAGAGGAGTTGAAGCAAGAATTGTCACAAGGGGAAGAAGTTAAGACAATTGAAAAGGAAGGAGTGGTTGAAAACATAGGAGATGTTTGAAGTCCATGGGAATGTAGAATTAGAGAGTCCTCTTCCAAGAAGCTTGATATTGATGTTGAGGAGAGTGTACAACCTCCAAAGCGTATCTTGATTGAAGACTTTGAAGAGATTGATCAAGAGATGGATTCAATCATTGAGGGGTTCTTATCTACAATTGAATCCTCTCCCATTGGGCTTGACGTAGAGGGTAAGGAAGAAGATACCTCACCTCCCATACCCTTGGTAAGCAATGAAAAATATATAGAATTAGAAGGAAGCTACCAAGAAGAGAAGGTTGAGCAAGAAGCAAGCTCCACCATTGAAGATGATTCCACACCAACTAATGAGTCTTTTGGAATTGATGAATCTCCCTCATTGTGTTATGAAATTGATGACAAGGAGGATCATGCACAACCTCCAACACATGGTTTGAGCAATGAAGGGTGCATAGAAGAAGTTGGTAAGCAAGGAATTGAAATTGAAAAAGCTTGCAAAGAGGTAGAAGATGCAAAGAAAGAGCACAAGGGAATGGATCTCACATTGGCTAAGTGTGGGGAGATCCCCCTTCCTAAGTCACCATCCTACACAACATTCAAGTGGGTAAAATTCTTATCTCTAATCTTTACTTTCCCACTTGAATATGGTTTGATTGAAAATGATGGTCAACTTAGAGCTCTTTGTAGAGTTAAGAGTAGGAGAGAGTTGTGTAGTGGTTGGAAACATCATTCTAGGTTCATTATGGTTGCATGTTCAAAGTTTGATTGCAAGGTTTGGTGTGGAGCTAAATTGTATGGGTCTAGGAAGTTGTTTGGAGGCTTCTTTGAGAATTCCAAGGCTAAACCACCCAATTGGAATCATGATGATCAATTTGAAGACGGGTGTCAAAACAAAGTGTGGAATCCCAGATCGCACAAGGAGAATCAAATTTGGGAGCTCATGGTTTGTGAAGAACTCCATCAAAGCTTGAAGATATTAAAATTGAAGAATGGAGCTTATTGGAGACTCAAGCATTGGTGGATGTTCAAGGATAGCTTCAAGCACAAGCCACCTTGAGAGGAGCTCCCCATAAGTCCAACTTAAGGACAATAAACAAAAGTGCTAGGTGGGAGATACCCCACCATGGTAATATCTTTTCATTTTCTCTTTTGTAAATATTGATAGAATTAGTCTAATTTCATGTTTTGTTGAGTTTTTTGAGTATATTTGGTATTTTAGTATGTCAAATAAGGTCTCATGGTGTTTTGGTAGTTGTTTGGAGGTTTGGAATGCTTGGTTTGGTGTAAGAACTTGGAAAAATTTTGAGAAATAGAGCACCAACCCGCGCGTGCGCGCACCTGGCGCGTACGCGCGCCTCAAGTATTTTCGACCATCCACGTGGACGCGCCATGTACGCGCACGCGTGGATGCAAAAATTCCACTCCCAGCCAAAAACCAGAGAGTTATGCCCAGTTTGTGCCTATTTTGTGCCTGCAACCCACGCGTGCGCGCACCTGGCGCATTGATGCCAGGGCATTTCAGCCAGTTTCACTGACCTTTTCTTTACTGTTTTAGGGTAGTTTCATGCATTCTCTTAGGAAATAAGCATGTTTTGGGTAGAATTTCACTTACATCTTGATTCAAGCAAACATTGTGAATTTTTTAGGATTTCATGAGAATTATGCATGAATTTAATGACAAATTGGATGATGCATGACTCATAACTTGGATTAGAGCTTTGATGCACTTTATTTGCTTGATTTCAGGACAAAGAAAGTAAGGAAAAGCCACGTTAGTAGCCACGTTAGTCTAACTAACGTGACCACTAACGTGGAATGGGAGCTAGCTTGCAACGTTAATGAGAAAAGTGATCGCCAATAACGTCTTCGAAGCCATCATAGCCCACGTTAATTACCACGTTAACTACAATAACGTGGTAGTTAACGTGGAGGAAAAGGAAGCTCCAAGCGTTAGTGGTAAAAGTGAGTGCCACTAACGCTCCAAAAGGGCAATTGGCCACGTTAAGAGCCACGTTAACTCAGTTAACGTGAACTCTAACATGGAAGAGGAAGATAATGCCAACGTTAGTGACACTCACCTTTGTCACTAACGTTGGACTAAGCCTATATTGGCTATGTTAAGAGCCACGTTAACTTTGTTAACGTGAACTCTAACGTGGAAGGAGCAAGGAATCGCCAACGTTAGTGACACTCACCTTTGTCCCAAATGTTGGACTAAGCCACTATGAGCCACGTTAGTTACCACGTTAATTACATTAACGTGGAAGCTAACGTGGAGAAAAGGGATGATGAGCCAACGTTAGTGACACTCACCTTTGTCACTAACGTTGGAGATGGCAATCAACACCACGTTAGTGGTTAGGTTAATGTAATTAAAGTGAGGCACTAACGTGGGAAAGGGGCATTTTGGAGCGTTAGTGAAAAACGTAGGTATCACTAACGCTCTCGAAGATTTGGCAAGCCTACGTTAAAGGTCACGTTAACTATACTAACGTGAACTCTAACGTAGGGAGAAAGGGGTACTCTCAACGTTATTGGGAAAGGTAAACCCCAGTAACGTTTGTGAAGGGCCAAGAGGCAACGTTAGTGGTCACGTTAGTGCCACTAACGTTGAAGTTAACGTGGACCTTTTTGGGTTAGGAACGTTAGCGAAAAAGGTGATTGTCACTAACGTTCTCGACCCCACATTTTCACTTAATGTTAACACCACTAACGCCCTAAGCTAAAGTCCATGCCTACTGCACACTTTCTCTGCAAGTGAAGCTGAGCCTACTAAAGATGATAACTGCTTCAACTCAAGATCCAAAGGCCCATATCCAAGACTTGAAGAGCCAACTAGAAGATTAGAAGAGTAGTATAAATAGGAGTAGTTTTGAACTAGTGAGGAGCTTTTGGGATTGGGAGAACTACTCTCTGTATAATTTTACTTTCTCTGCAACTTCTAGTTTTACTTTTTTTACAATGCATTCTCCATCTTTGTTTTCCATTCCTAGAGCCATGAACAACTAAACCCCTTTCATTGGGTTAGGGAGCTCTGTTGTAATTTGATGGATCAATAATAGTTTTCATTATTCTTCCTCTTTCTTTTCTCTTGATTTTACTAGAAAGCTTTCAATTTTTATCCAATTAGGTAGTTATCTTGGAAAAGAAGCTATTCATACTTGGATCTCTTCGGAACCTTGGAAGAGGAATGAAGAGATCATGCTAGAAATGCTTTCTCATGTTGGACCAAATTGGGCTTTGGATGGATATAGTGACATATAATCCTACCAATATTTTGATTCGGAAATACATGTGGTATAATCAGTGACCATACTTCATCTCTTCTCATGAGCAATTAGACCAAGGAATTGGCTATTGATCAAGATTTGAGAGATTGAATTACCAAGGAATTGGAATTCAATCACTTAAGATTGCCAAGGAGATCAATGAATGCATTGATTGAGGAAGAGATGAAAATGAAATTGATCCGGAAAATGCAACATCTCCTAAACCCAATGACTTCCCCATTTATGATCTTACCCATTCTCTTTAATTTCTACAATTTACTTTCATGCTAAATTCCCCATTCCCCATTTAAGATTCTGCAATTTACTTTCCGTCATTTATATTCAGCTCTTTATTCCCAGCATTTACATTTTCTGCTATTTACTTTCCGCCATTTAATTTCCTGCAACTCTCACATCAAATTCTGCTTAGCTCAACTAGAACATTCCTCTAATTAAAGTTGATTGACCAGTCAATCCCTGTGGGATTCGACCTCACTCTATTGTGAGCTTTTACTTGACGACAATTTGGTATACTTGCCGAGGGAGATTTGTTAAGAGACAAGTTTCCGTGCATCACGTGTACGCGTCCTTTGGCCAACTGCGCATCGGCGCGGAAGCGTGCATGACGCGTTCACGCCGGTAAAAAAAAACACACACATACACACACAAGTTTTCTTTTCTTCCATTTTCCTTTATTGCATTTCCTTATTTTCATTCCGTGCATTTTAATTTTGTTTTCATAACTTGTTCTTATTTTCTTTTCTAAGCTTCTTATTTTAATAATGGTGTTAAATATTCTTACTCAATTGTTGAGAGTTTCTTGATTAATCTTGGTGCTTCTTGACTTGTTTGATATTGTTGGGTGATGAAACTTTTAAATCAATGCTTAATCTTGTATGACTCTTATATTCTTTGTGCATTGATATGAACTTGCATGTCTTTCATGACCCACTTTTTCTATTTGAACTTGATGCTTTTGAGTGCTCTTCATGCTTTCACTTTACTCTTGCATCAAGTGTTAGTTAATATGCCTTGGCTTATATTTCCTTCTCACTCAAAGTATTGGTAGGATTAAATGTCACAATATCCATCCAACCCCCAACCTAATCCAATGTGAGAGAGCATTTCTAGCATGATTTCCTCATTCCTCTTCCAAGGTTCAGAGGAAATCCAAGTATGAGCAATTTCTCTTCCGAGATAATTACCCAATTGGATGAAGATGAAGAATAAGAACTATAATTGATCCATTGAATCACAAAAGAGATCTCTAACCCAATGAAAAGAGTTAGTTGATCATTGCTCTACCAAAATAGAAAAGAAAGAAAGTGCAGAAAAGTAAAGATGAAGATTAAAATTAAAATTGAAACTTCAAAATTCATAAATGAAAAGTACAAAAAAAAAGAAAGAGAAAGAAAAGTGTGTGAGGGGAGGGAGTCCGAAGACCCCTCTTCAATCCCCCATTCCGGAATGTCTTGAATGTAAAAACTAAGGCCTTTATATAGGCTCTCCTAAATTACAAAATGAAATGAAATTAAAAGCAAATTACAATTAAATGAAAATTTCTATTCTAGATGCTTCTTGTGGCCTTGATTGGTTAACACTTGTGGGCTTGCTTCCTTGAGGTTGGGTGGTCCTTGTAAGTGAATCAAGTTGAGGTCCAGGTGCTAATGTCAGTGCTAACGTTAGCCATACTAACGCTACAATTGTGGCGTTAGTGCTGAAGTTAGTGTGGCTAACGTCACACTTGCTACCCAGTTAGTGTTTTTGGGGTTTAAAAGATACCTCTGGTTTGTGCTCCAATTACATACCCACTATAGAGTATTATATATCGTTGGAAAGCTCTAAATGTCAGCTTTCTAACGCAACTGGAAAAACCTTAAGGGGACCTCTGTAACTCAAGTTATGCTCCTTTGAAGTGGACAAGGTCACTGGCATAGTCGCTAGCGTTACTGGAAAAAGCGAGTCACAATAACGTTAGCGATCAAGGGCTAAATATTGCCAGATTCTGGAGCTCAAACTTAATGTCCACCCCATACTATTATATATTGTTGGAGAGCCCCGGATGTCTACTTTCCAACGTCTTTGAAAGCGCATCATTTGGAGCTCTACAACTCGAGTTACACTTCTTAAAAGGTGAAGAGGTCAGCTGGCCTTACTACAGGTTGATACCATGTTCATCTTTGGACTTTCGGGGCATGTTTTCTCCCTCAAATTCAGTGTCCACCATGTAGTGCCATATATGCTTGAAAAGATCTGGAATTCTACTTTCCAATGCCATTAGAATCACCTCATTTGGAGCTTTGTGGCTCAAGTTATTCTTGTTTGAAGAAGGCATGGTCAGGCTGCCAGGTGAGACTTTTACCCACGTTAATGTCCACGTTAGTGTAACTAACGTGGCCATTAACGTGGGTCTTCCTTTGCTTCGCAAATGTTAGTGGCACTCACTTTTTCCACTAACGTTGGCGCTTCCCTTTCCTTCCACGTTAGTTCCCACGTTAATGTAACTAACGTGGAAGCTAACGTGGGTCTTCTTTTGCTTCGTTAGCGTTATTGGCACTCACTTTTGCCAATAACGCTGCTCCTTCTTCAAAGTTAATGCCATTAACTTTCTCACTAACATTGGGGCTTCTCTTTTCTTCCACGTTAGCTCCCACGTTAATGTAACTAACGTGGAAACTAACGTGGGTCTTCTTGCCCTTCGCTAACGTTAGTGGCGTTAACGTTCTCACTAACTTTCCAAGCTTTCCTTCCTTCCACTTTAATGGCCACGTTAGTGGCACTAACGTAGCCACTAACGTGGCTCTTCTCTGTCTCTTATTACCTAAAATCAATCAAACAAAGTACATCGAAGTCTTGCTCTTAATCATGAGATCATGCATCATCCATTTTATCATTCAATTCATGCATAATTCTCATGAAATCATTCAGAATTCACAATGTTTGCTTGAATCATGGTATGAATGCATTTTCAACCAAATACTTGCTTATTTCTTAAGAAAATGCATGAAACCAACCTAAAGCACACAAAAAATGGCTAGTAAAACTAGCCAAGATGCCCTGGCATCACAAAACCAAACTTAAATCTTGCTTATCCCCAAGCAAGAAAAGAACTATGCACAAAGAATTCTCTTAATTGGAATGCATTGAAGAATTGCTTATGATGCCTTAGTGGGTGAAGTGAATAAGTGACAGTGGGGTTAAATCTAATTTGTATGCTTATTGATGAGCGGATAATTTATACGCTTTTTGGCATTGTTTTTAGTACATTTTTAGCAGAATCTAGTTACTTTTAGGGATGTTTTCATTAGTTTTTATGTTAAATTCACATTTCTGGACTTTACTATGAGTTTATGTGTTTTTCTATGATTTCAGATATTTTCTGGCTGAAATTGAGGGACTTGAGCAAAAATCAGATTCAGAGGTTGAAGAAGGACTGCTGATGCTGTTGGATTCTGACCTCCCTGCACTCAAAATGGATTGTCTGGAGCTACCGAACACAAAATGGCACGCTTTCAATTGCGTTGGAAAGTAGACATCCAGGGCTTTCCAGCAATATATAATAGTCCATACTTTGCCCAAGTTTAGACGACGCAAACTGGCGTTCAACGCCAGCTCTCTGCCCAATTCTGGCGTCCAGCGCCAGAAACAAGTTGCAAAGTGGAGTTCAACGCCCAAAATGGCACAAAAGCTGGCGTTCAACTCCAAGAATGACCTCTCCACGTGTAGACTTCAAGCTCAGCCCAAGCACACACCAAGTGGGCCCCGGAAGTAGATTTATGCATCACTTACTTACTTCTGTAAACCCTAGTAGCTAGTTTATTATAAATAGGACCTTTTACTATTGTATTAGACATCTTTGAATCTTTTGAATCCTGGATTGTATTCTGATACTGTGATCACGTTTGGGGGCTGGCCATTCGGCCATGCCTGGACCTTTCACTTATGTATTTTTAACGGTAGAGTTTCTACACTCCATAGATTAAGGTGTGGAGCTCTGCTGTTCCTCAAAGATTAATGCAAAGTACTACTGTTTTCTATTCAATTCATCTTATTTCGCTTCTAAGATATTCATTCGCACTTCAACCTGAATGTGATGAACGTGACAATCATCATCATTCCTTATGAACGCGTGCCTGACAACCACTTCCGTTCTACCTTAGATTGAATGAGTATCTCTTAGATCTCTTAATCGGAATCTTCGTGGTGTAAGCTAGAATGATGGCGGCATTCAAGAGAATCCGAAAAGTCTAAACCTTGTCTGTGGTATTCCGAGTAGGATTCAATGATTGAATGACTGTGACGAGCTTTAAACTCGCGAGTGCTGGGCGTAGTGACAGACGCAAAAGGAGGGTGAATCCTATTCCAGCATGATCGGGAACCTCAGATGATTAGCCGTGCCGTGACAGGGCATCTTGGACCATTTTCACAAGAGGATGGGATGTTAGCCACTGACAACGGTGATGCCCTTGCATAAAGCCAGCCATAGAAAGGAGTAAGACGGATTGGATGAAGACAGCAGGAAAGCAGAGGTTCAGAGGGACAAAAGCATCTCCATACGCTTATCTGAAATTCTCACCAATGATTTACATATGTATTTCTATCCTTCTTTTATTACTAAATTTCGAAAACTACATAACTATTTTATATCCGCATGACTGAGATTTACAAGGTGACCATAGCTTGCTTCATACCAACAATCTCCGTGGGATTCGACCCTTACTCACGTAAGGTATTACTTGGACGACCCAGTGCACTTGCTGGTTAGTTATGCGAAGTTGTGAAGATATGTTTAGACCATGGTTCTGTGCATCCGTTTTTGGTGCCATTGCCAGGGAATCAATTTCGAACAACAATTCACAACCCGAGTAACAATTTCGCATACCAAGTTTTTGGCACCGTTGCCGGGGATTGTTTGAGTTTGAACAACTGACGGTTCATCCTGTTGCTCAGATTAGGTAATTTTCTTCTTATTTTGTTTTCAAAAAGTTTTCAAAAATCTTTCAAAAATTTTTCTTTTGTTTTTGAAAAAAAAATAAAAAAATCTTAAAATAAAAATGTTTTCAAAACTATATTTTTCTTCAGAATTTTTAAGAATAAATTCTAGTGTTTCATAAAGCATATTGAAACCTGGTTGGCTGTAAAGCCACGACTGTAGGGCATGCCAGGTGTGTCATGTCTGAGTTACATACTAAAGCTTGGCTGGCTATTAAGCCATGCCTGACCCTTTGATTGGAGCTTTAGGCTAAAGAGCATAAGATTCCTGGAATTCATATTAAAAATTTTGGAATCCTTATTTTCCTTTTTCAAATAATAAAAAAATAAAAAAAATTAGAAAATCATAAAAATCAAAAATATTTTTTGTGTTTCTTGTTTGAGTCTTGAGTCATGTTATAAGTTTGGTGTCAATTGCATGTCCATCTTGCATTTTTCGAAAAAATTCATGCATTCATAGTGTTCTTCATGATCTTCAAGTTGTTCTTGGTAAGTCTTCTTGTTTGATCTTTGCATTTGCATGTTTTGTGTCTTTTCTTGTTTTTCAATTGCATTCCTGAATTCTTTATGTCTAAGCATTAAAGAATTCTAAGTTTGGTGTCTTGCATGTTTTCTTTGCATTAAAAATTTTTCAAAAATGTGTTCTTGATATTCATCATGATCTTCATAGTGTTCTTGGTGTTCATCTTGACATCCATAACTTTCATGCATTGCATCATTTTTCTTGTTTTTCTCTCTCATCATAAAAATTCAAAAATAAAAAAAAATATCTTTCCCTTTTTCTCTCTTAAAATTTCGAAAATTAGATTTGACTTTTTCAAAAATTTTTAAAATCTAGTTGTTTTTATGAGTCAAATCAAATTTTTAATTTAAAAAAATCTTATCTTTTTCAAAATCTTTTTCAAAAATCAAATCTTTTTTTCAATTTTTTTTAGTTATTTTCGAAAATTTCAAAAAATATTTTTCAAAAATATTTTTCTTAATTTCACATCATATTTTCGAAAATAACATCATCAATTAATGTTTTGATTCAAAAATTTCAAGTTTGTTACTTACTTGTTAAGAAAGATTCAAACTTTAAGTTCTAGAATCATATCTTGTGATTTCTTGTGAATCAAGTCATTAATTGTGATTTTAAAAATCAAATCTTTTTCAAAACTAATTTTAATCATATCTTTCTATCTTTTTCAAAAATTTGATTTCAAAATATCTTTTCTAACTTCATAACTTCTTATCTTTTCAAAATTTGTTTCAACTAACTAACTAACTTTTTGTTTGTTTCTTACCTTTTTCAAAACTACCTAACTAACTCTCTCTCTCTAATTTTCGAAAAAATCTTCCCTCTTTTTCAAAATCTCTTTTTAATTAGACTAATTATTTTAATTTTTTTTTATTTGAATTTTCGAAAAACTACTAACCTTTTTCAAAAACTATTTTCGAAAATCACTAACTCTTTTTCAAAAATAATTTTCAAAAATCCTTCTCCCTCATCTCCTTCTCATTATTTATTCATCTACTAACATCTCTTCCTCACATCACTCACCAAAAATCCGAACTCCCTCTCTCTCTCTGAGTTCAGATTTTCTTCTTCTTTTCTTCTACTCACACAAGGACCTCTATACTGTGATATAAAGGATCCCTATTATTATTATTTTTCTGTGCCCTCTTCTTTGTCATATGAGCAGGAGCAAGGACAAGAATATTCTTGTTGAAGCAGATCCAGAACCTGAAAGGACTCTGAAGAGGAAACTAAGAGAAGCTAAATTACAACAATCCAGAGATAACCTTTCAGAAATTTTCGAACAGGAAGAGGAGATGGTAGCCAAAAATAATAATAATGCAAGGAGGATGCTTGGTGACTTTACTGCACCTAATTCCAATTTACATGGAAGAAGCATCTCCATTCCTGCCATTGGAGCAAACAATTTTGAGCTGAAACCTCAATTAGTTTCTCTGATGCAGCAGAACTGCAAGTTTCATGGACTTCCATCTGAAGATCCTTTTCAGTTCTTAACTGAATTCTTGCAGATATGTGATACTGTTAAGACTAATGGAGTAGATCCTGAAGTCTACAGGCTTATGCTTTTCCCTTTTGCTGTAAGAGACAGAGCTAGAGTATGGTTGGACTCTCAACCTAAGGATAGCCTGAACTCTTGGGATAAGCTAGTCAAGGCTTTCTTAGCCAAGTTCTTTCCTCCTCAAAAGCTGAGTAAGCTTAGAGTGGATGTTCAAACTTTCAGACAGAAAGAAGGTGAATCCCTCTATGAAGCTTGGGAGAGATACAAAGGACTGACCAAAAAGTGTCCTTCTGACATGCTTTCAGAATGGACCATCCTGGATATATTCTATGATGGTCTGTCTGAATTAGCTAAGATATCATTGGATACTTCTGCAGGTAGATCCATTCACCTAAAGAAAATGCCTGCAGAAGCTCAAGAACTCATTGACATGGTTGCTAATAACCAGTTTATGTACACTTCTGAGAGGAATCCTGTGAGTAATGGGACGCCTATGACGAAGGGAGTTCTTGAAATTGATACTCTGAATGTCATATTGGCTCAGAATAAAATATTGACTCAGCAAGTCAATATGATTTCTCAGAGTCTGAATGGAATGCAAGCTGCATCCAACAGTACTCAAGAGGTATCTTCTGAGGAAGAAGCTTATGATCCTGAGAACCCTGCAATAGCAGAGTTAAAATACATGGGTGAACCATATGGAAACACCTACAATCCATCATGGAGAAATCACCCAAATCTCTCATGGAAGGATCAAAAGCCTCAACAAAGCTTTAATAATGGTGGAAGAAACAGGTTTAGCAATAGCAAGCCTTTTCCATCATCCACTCAGCAACAGACAGAGAATTCTGAGCAGATTCCATCTAGCTTAGCAAATTTAGTCTCTGATCTATCTAAGGCCACTGTGAGTTTCATGAATGAAACAAGATCTTCCATTAGAAATTTGGAAGCACAAGTGGGCCAGCTGAGTAAAAGGATCACTGAAATCCCTCCTAGTACTCTCCCAAGCAATACAGAAGAGAATCCAAAAGGAGAGTGCAAGGCCATTGAATTAATTACCATGGCTGAACCCACAAGAGAGGAGAAGGACGTGAATCCCAAGGAGGAAGACCTCCTGGGACGTCCAGTGATCAATAAGGAGCTCCCCTCTGAGGAACCAAAGGACTCTGAGGCTCATCTAGAGACCATAGAGATTCCATTGAACCTCCTTATGCCATTCATGAGCTCTGATGAGTATTCCTCTTCTGAAGAGAATGAGGATGTTACTGAAGAGCAAGCTGCAAAGTTCCTTGGTGCAATCATGAAGCTAAATGCCAAATTATTTGGTATTGAAACTTGGGAAGATGAACCTCTCTTGTTCACCAATGAACTAAGTGATCTGGATCAACTGACATTGCCTCAGAAGAGACAGGATCCTGGAAAGTTCATAATACCTTGTACCATAGGCACCATGATCTTTAAGGCTCTGTGTGACCTTGGTTCAAGAATAAACCTCATGCCCCTCTCTGTAATAGAGAAACTGGGAATCTATGGGGTGCAAGCTGCTAAAATCTCATTAGAGATGGCAGACAATTCAAGAAAATAGGCTTATGGACAAGTAGAGGACGTGTTAGTAAAGGTTGAAGGCCTTTACATCCCTGCTGATTTCATAGTCCTGGATACTGGAAAGGAAGAGGATGAATCCATCATCCTAGGAAGACCTTTCCTAGCCACAGCAAGAGCTGTGATTGATGTGGACAGAGGAGAACTGATCCTTCAATTAAATAAGGACAACCTTGTGTTTACAACTCAAGGATCTCTCTCTGCATCCATGGAGAGGAAGCAGAAAAAGCTTCTCTCAAAGCAGAGTCAACCAAAGCCCCCACAGTCAAACTCTAAGTTTGGTGTTGGGAGGTCTCAACAAAGCTCTACACATCTGTGAGGCTCCATGAGAGCCCACTGTCAAGCTATTGACATTAAAAAAAGTGCTTGTTGGGAGGCAACCCAATGTTTATTTATCTAATTTTATTTTTCATTTTTCATGTTTTCTTAGGTTCATGATCATGTGGAGTCACAAAATAAACGAAAAATTTAGAAACAGAATCAAAAACAGCGGAAGAAAAATCACACCCTGGAGGAAGCACCTGTCTGGCATTCAACGCCAGAACAGAGCATGGTTCTGGCGCTGAACGCCCAAAATGGGTAGTATCTGGGCGCTGAACGCCCAAAATGGGCAGCATCTGGGTGCTGAACGCCAGAATTGCACCCTAGAGAAGAGCTGGCGCTGAACGCCCAGAACAAGCATGGTTCTGGCGTTCAACGCCAGAAATGGGCAACAAATGGGCGTTGAATGCCCAAAATGGGCACCAACCTGGCGCTGAACGCCCAGAGTTGTGTACAAGGGCATTTTACATGCCTAATTTGGTGCAAGGTTGTAAATCCTTGAACACCTCAGGATCTGTGGACCCCACAGGATCATCTCAGGATCTGTAGACCCCACAGGATCCCCACCTACCTCCACTCACTCTCTTCTCTCTTCTCAATCATCCTCTATTCCCAATAAACACTCTTCCCCAAAACCCTTCACCTATCACCTCCATCTCTCTTCCCTATTAACCCTTCACCACTCACATCCACCCACTCTTCCCCATAAACCTACCCAATAAACTCCACCTACCTTCAAAATTCAAATCAATTTCCCACCCAAACCCACCCATATGGCCGAACCTTAACCCCCTCCCTTCCCTATATAAAGCCTACCATTCTTCCTCATTTTCACACAACACAACCCTCTCTTCTCTTCTTGGCCGAAACACACCTCCCCCCTCTTCTCCATCTTTTCTTCTTCTTCTTCATCTAATTCTTTATTTTCTTGCTCGAGGGCGAGCAATATTCTAAGTTTGGTGTGGTAAAAGCATAAGCTTTTTGTTTTTCCATTACCATTGATGGCACCTAAGACCGGAGAATCCTCTAGAAAAGGGAAAGGGAAGACAAAGACTTCCACCTCCGAGTCATGGGAGATGGAAAGATTCATCTCCAAAGCTCATCAAGACCACTTCTATGATGTTGTGGCCAAGAAGAAGGTGATCCCCGAGGTCCCTTTCAAACTCAAAAGAAATGAGTATCTGGAGATCCGACATGAAATTCAAAGAAGAGTTTGGGAAGTTCTAACAAATCCCATCCAACAAATGCATGGATCACCAAGAACCATGATCAAAGTAAGAACCCGGATCCAAAGAACTATGTTACAATGGTTCGGGGGAAATACTTGGATTTTAGTCCGAAAAATGTGAGGTTGGCGTTTAACTTGCCTATGATGCAAGGAGATGAACGCCCCTACACTAGAAGGGTCAACTTTAATCAAAGGTTGGACTAAGTCCTCATGGATATATGTGTGGAAGGAGCTCAATGGAAGATTGACTCCAAAGGCAAGCCGGTTCAACTAAGAAGATTGGACCTCAAGCCTGTGGCTAGAGGATGGTTGGAGTTCATCCAACGCTCTATCATCCCCACTAGCAACCGATCTGAAGTTACTGTGGATCGGGCCATCATGATCCATAGCATCATGATTGGAGAAGAAGTAGAGGTTCATGAAGTCATCTCCCTTGAACTCTACAAAATAGCCGAAAAGCCCTCTCCTGGGGCAAGGCTAGCTTTTCCTCATCTTATTTGCCATCTATGTTACTCAGCTGGAGCTTCCATAGAAGGAGACATTCACATTGAGGAAGAGAAGCCCATCACTAAGAAAAAGATGGAGCAAGCAAGAGAGCCCATTCATGGAGCTCAAGAGGCGCAGGAAGCTCATCACCATGAGATCCCGGAGATGCCTCATATGCATTTTTCTCCACAAAACTATTGGGAGCAAATCAACACCTCCCTAGAAGAATTAAGTTCCAAAATGGGACAATTAAGGGTGGAACATCAAGAGCACTCCATCATCCTTCATGAAATTAGAGAAGATCAAAAAGCAATAAGGGAGGAGCAACAAAGACAAGGAAGAGACATAGAAGAGCTCAAGAACATCATTGGTTCCTCAAGAAGGAAACGCCATCATCTCTAAGGTGGACTCATTCCTTGTTCTTACTTTCTCTGTTTTTCGTTTTCTATGTTAAGTGCTTATCCATGTTTGTGTCTTCATTACATGATCATTAGTAGTTAGTAACCATGTCTTGAAAGTTATGAATGTCCTATGAATCCATCACCTCTCTTAAATGAAAAATGTTTTAATTCAAAAGAACAAGAAGTACATGAGTTTTGAATTTATCCTTGAACTTAGTTTAATTATATTGATGTGGTGACAATGCTTCTTGTTTTCTGAATGTATGCTTAAACAGTGCATATGTCTTTTGAAGTTGTTGTTTAAAAATGTTAAATATGTTGGCTCTTGAAAGAATGATGACAAGGAGACATGTTATTTGATAATCTGAAAAATCATAAAAATGATTCTTGAAGCAAGAAAAAGCAGCAAAGAACAAAGCTTGCAGAAAAAAAAATAGGCGAAAAAAATAGAAAGAAAAAGAAAAAGCAAGCAGAAAAAGCCAAAAGCTCTTAAAACCAAAAGGCAAGGACAAATAAAAAGGATCCCAAGGCTTTGAGCATCAGTGGATAGGAGGGCCTAAAGGAATAAAATCCTGGTCTAAGCGGCTAAACCAAGCTGTCCCTAACCATGTGCTTGTGGCGTGTAGGTGTCAAGTGAAAACTTGAGACTGAGCGGTTAAAGTCAAGGTCCAAAGCAAAAAAAGAGTGTGCTTAAGAACCCTGGACACCTCTAATTGGGGACTTTAGCAAAGCTGAGTCACAATCTAAAAAGGTTCACCCAATTATGTGTCTGTGGCATTTATGTATCCGGTGGTAATATTGGAAAACAAAGTGCTTAGGGCCACGGCCAAGACTCATAAAGAAGCTGTGTTCAAGAATCATCATACTGAACTAGGAGAATCAATAACACTATCTGAACTCTGAGTTCCTATAGATGCCAATCATTCTAAACCTCAATGGATAAAGTGAGATGCCAAAACTATTCAAGAGTCAAAAAGCTATAAGTCCCGCTCATATGATTGGAGCTATGTTTCATTGATAGTTTGGAATTTATAGTATATTCTCTTCTTTTTATCCTATTTGATTTTCAATTGCTTGGGGACAAGCAACAATTTAAGTTTGGTGTTGTGATGAGCGGATAATTTATACGCTTTTTGGCATTGTTTTTAGTACGTTTTTAGTAGAATCTAGTTACTTTTAGGGATGTTTTCATTAGTTTTTATGTTAAATTCACATTTCTGGACTTTACTATGAGTTTGTGTGTTTTTCTGTGATTTCAGGTATTTTCTGGCTAAAATTGAGGGACTTGAGCAAAAATCAGATTCAGAGGTTGAAGAAGGACTGCTGATGCTGTTGGATTCTGACCTCCTTGCACTCAAAATGGATTTTCTGGAGCTACAGAACTCAAAATGGCACTCTTTCAATTGCGTTGGAAAGTAGACATCCAGGGATTTCCAGCAATATATAATAGTCCATACTTTGTCCAAGTTTAGATGACGCAAACTGGCGTTCAACGCCAGCTCTCTGCCCAATTCTGGCGTCCAGCGCCAGAAACAAGTTGCAAAGTGGAGTTCAACGCCCAAAATGGCATAAAAGCTGGCGTTCAACTCCAAGAATGACCTCTCCACGTGTAGACTTCAAGCTCAGCCCAAGCACACACCAAGTGGGCCCCGGAAGTGGATTTATGCATCAATTACTTACTTCTGTAAACTCTAGTAGCTAGTTTATTATAAATAGGACCTTTTACTATTGTATTAGACATCTTTGAATCTTTTGAATCCTGGATTGTATTCTGATCCTGTGATCACGTTTGGGGGCTGGCCATTCGGCCATGCCTGGACCTTTCACTTATGTATTTTTAACGGTAGAGTTTCTACACTCCATAGATTAAGGTGTGGAGCTCTGCTGTTCCTCAAAGATTAATGCAAAGTACTACTGTTTTCTATTCAATTCATCTTATTTCGCTTCTAAGATATTCATTCGCACTTCAACCTGAATGTGATGAACGTGACAATCATCATCATTCCTTATGAACGCGTGCCTGACAACCACTTCCGTTCTACCTTAGATTGAATGAGTATCTCTTAGATCTCTTAATCGGAATCTTCGTGGTGTAAGCTAGAATGATGGCGGCATTCAAGAGAATCCGAAAAGTCTAAACCTTGTCTGTGGTATTCCGAGTAGGATTCAATGATTGAATGACTGTGACGAGCTTTAAACTCGCGAGTGCTGGGCGTAGTGACAGACGCAAAAGGAGGGTGAATCCTATTCCAGCATGATCGGGAACCTCAGATGATTATCCGTGCCGTGACAGGGCATCTTGGACCATTTTCACAAGAGGAGGGGATGTAGCCACTGACAACGGTGATGCCCTTGCATAAAGCCATCCATAGAAAGGAGTAAGACGGATTGGATGAAGACAGCAGGAAAGCAGATGTTCAGAGGGACGAAAGCATCTCCATACGCTTATCTGAAATTCTCACCAATGATTTACATAAGTATTTCTATCCTTCTTTTATTACTAAATTTCGAAAACTACATAAATATTTTATATCCGCCTGACTGAGATTTACAAGGTGACCATAGCTTGCTTCATACCAACAATCTCCGTGGGATTCGACCCTTACTCACGTAAGGTATTACTTGGACGACCCAGTGCACTTGCTGGTTAGTTATGCGAAGTTGTGAAGATATGTTTAGACCATGGTTCTGTGCATCCATTTTTGGTGCCATTGCCAGGGAATCAATTTCGAACAATAATTCACAACCCGAGTAACAATTTCGCATACCACTTATGCTAGGATTCCAGTGCTCATTAGTCTTTATATTTTGGAAGTCTTAGATCTTAGGACTTTCATTCAAATGATATTATGGAATCCTCTTTATAGATTCTCACCTTTGAAGCAGCACTTATTTTCTAGCATTTTTCTTTTCTTTTGTATCTTGGCCTCGACTCTAGGTATCATGTCTCAAAGCGGCTTTTTAAGATAAGCTTTCAATCAATACTCCTAAACCAGTTGGTCTAAGGTATTAGGTGTTGAAGCACCCCTTAGGATATACTTGCTCAAGCCTCTCTCTTTGACACAAATCCACCACAAGCATTTAACTAGGACAATAACTCTTTGAGTTCTTGTTTCTTTTTTTTTCTTCCTAGTAATTGATGCTCAGAGCCTTGGGCTTGTTCTTTGTTTTTCTTTTTCTTTTGTTGCTGCTTCTTGGATCAATAGATGTTTGAAAAACTCCATAATACTTCTCTAAATTTTATTTCCTGTCTATGAGCTCCATGCAAGTTTTCACAAACATGCAACCTCAATGCACCATCATACAATCAGAACCTCCACTCCTCTTAATCTTTTGCTTGCCCCAAGATTTATAAAATTCTTCAATATTTTCCTTTCAAAAGAATGATTTCCTTGTTGCATTCTTAGAGGTATTGGGTGCAAGTAAAATTCAAGATGATAATCATGATATCATAGCAACATGTTACAAATCAAATATCAAATTATGCTTATTCACACGGAGTAATCACACATGCATACCCAGAAAATAGAAGACAATCATACAATTTAAAGTGCTGGAAATAAGTAAGAGGAAAAAGGAACTTTACCACCTTGTAGTTCATCTTCATTGTTGTTGCCCTTTTCTTCCTATTCTTTCCCTTCCCACACCAGACTTAGAATAATTGCTTATACTCAAGCAACAATTAAAACAGTGGTGATGGGGTCTATGATGGATCATGAATGTCTTAGAATGAAGTGTGCGTATGCATGTGTTTCAGCAAGCAAGATTAAGGATACAATAAAGGCACAAGAGATACAAACAGAGACATTTTGATTACATTAATAAGTGGTGTGCTTGGTACCTTGCATGAAAGATAAGTGGCAACACCAAACTTAGTGTGACACTCTCAATTTAGAATGTTGCAAGTACCCAGTGAAGATTGAAAATCAAATTGTTGCATGGCAACACCAAACTTAGAATGCAATCATATGCCAAATTATTGAAAGTAAACTAAGCAAGGAAAGAAAATGTTACCTACGGTTGGGTTGTCTCCCAACAAGAGCTCTTTTAATGTCATTAGCTTGACATGTTGTTCATGAATTTCTTCCTCTTCTTCTAGTTTGTTAAGAGGAATGACCTCAAGAGGAAAGAGGAGCCAGTTAATGCCCCTTGTTTTGAGTGACTCTCCCCAGCAAGCCTTCTTCTGTTGTTAGCTTGAGTAAACTTGCTTGTTGGGGTAGGGGTGGGATGGCTTTTGGTTGACCTTTTCTTCTTCATGGATATTGTCCTTCTTTTCTTGGTCACCATCCTCTTTTTAGTGCTCATGTTGATTGCTTTCACCACCTTGATTTCAGTACTTGGGTGTTGTATGATGGTTGGAGCATCCTTTTCATCAAGAGCTTCTTGAATTGGTGGTTCAATGAACTCACCCTTGATGCAACTCTCTATTTTATTGGAGTAGTATGGACTCCCTTAATTAACTTCCTCCCTTTCTTCTGCATGATGTTGCATTGAGATTGGAGGGATAAGAAGGACCATTTTGGCTTTGGTATGGATGTTGAGGCGTGTTGTTAGGTGGGTGTTGATATGATCTCTGTGTGGAATGTTGGTGGGCTGCATTGTTGTTGGCGTTGTGGCGTCTCTGATCTTGGCCTTGGTCTTGTTGATTTCCCCACAAAAAGTTTGGGTGGTTCCTCCAACCAGGATTGTAAGTCTTGGAGTATGGGTCATGGTTCTGCCTAGGTGGATTTCCAATGTAGTTGGCTTGTTCCTGATCACCCTCTGCTTCTTCATTCACTCCTTCTTGAGCTGCTGTTGAGGTGGTGATTACTGCTACTTGACTCCTCTCCATCTTCTTGGTAAGGTCAGCCAGCTGCTTGGTGATCATCTTATTTTGAGCTAGCAGTGCATCCACATTGTTTAGCTCCATTACTCCTCTAGTGTTGCCCCTTTCAGAAGCATAGAAGTAGTCATTCTCAGCTACAGTCTCAATGACATCTATGGCTTCTTCAATGGTCTTCTTCTTGTTCAGAGATCCCACGGATGAGTGGTCTACTGCCTTCTTTGATTCATAAGAAAGACCTTCATAGAAAATGTGTAACTGTACCCATTCATTGAACATATCTGGTGGGAACCTTCTTGTCAGATCCTTAAACCTCTCCCATGCTTCATATAGAGTCTCACCATCTTGTTGCCTAAAAGTTTGAACCTCAGCTCTCAACCTGTTGATTCTTTGAGGAGGATAGAATCTCGCCAAGAATTTGTTCACCATATCTTCCCAGGATGTTAAGCTCTCCTTCGGGAAGGATTCCAGCCATTTAGATGCCTTGTCCTTGAGTGAGAAGGGGAATAGAAGCAGTCTATAGGTGTCAGGATGAACACCATTAGACTTCACAGTATCACATATCCTCAGGAAAATGGTTAGATGTTGATGGGATCTTCTTGAACACTTCCTCCGAATGAACAGTTGTTCTGAACAAGGGTGATGAGCTGTGGCTTTAGTTCAAAGTTGTTGGCATGTATGGTTGGCTTTTGGATGTTACTTCCACAGTTTCCTGGGTTTGGATTGATGTAAGATCCCAGAACTCTTCTCTCTTGCCCAGCATGATGCACTAGGCCTTTTCTGCCATGGTTGTGAGCCTCTTCTTCATGATGGTTCTCCATATTCTCATCCATGTCTGGTTCAAAATACTCCTCTTCTTCCTCCATACCAACTACTCTCTTTCCTTTTGCTTCCCTCCTTAATCTAAGGAAGGTCCTCTGAGGTTCAGAATCAAAGGAAGTTGAAGCCCCGCTTCTTCTACCTGTCATACAACCAACAAAGCAAAAGCAAGAAGGGGGTAGATGCAGAGAGTATTCTTGTTAGAAATGCTGTTAGTGTGAGTGGTGCAATATATCAAACAGTTAGTGGGTTAGTGAATTGAATTGTAAACAGCTAAGAAAAGGGTAGGGGAAAGGGAAGAAAATAGCTAAACTGAAAGTGAATTACTCAAATGAAATCAAACGAAACAAAAAAATGCTCAATCTAGTTATCCACCAATTTAATCATTGTTGATACAAAATCAATCCCCGATAATGGCGCCATAAACTTGAATCTTGAGGGATGTGTCTATGGTGCTCTTGTACCAAGGATCTGCTTGGATGAATAAGTTCTTAGGAGTGCTTCATCACTTGGTAACTTGGGTTAACTAACCCGGGATTATCAACTGAAAATCCACTATCAAGAGCAACCTTGCTACAGAACATTTAGTAACCCAAAGAGGTACTGGGCACCAAGGCCTCAAGGAAAGAAAATAACAAACCATGTGCCTGTGGTGTGCATGTATGGCGGAGAGAGACTTGAGGGAGTGAGCCCTTAGGGGTGTTTCAACACCTAGCACCTTGAACCAACTGGTTCGGGAGTGTTGGCTGAAAGCTTATCTTAAAGAGTCACCCCCTTACAAAGCACCTAGTCTAAAGAACACAATCAAACCCTGAAAAGAAAAAAAAGGATCAATAAACAAAAGTCTCAAAGGGTGCAATCAAGTGAGTATTCCAGGGCATGATAAAGGTCTGAAAGCCAGTAAAGGAATGAACCTAAGTTGCTATGCATGAAACCCCCCATAAAACCAAGGACATGACTTCCACAATAATGATTCATTCCTCTTGTCATTTCATTCATCATTCTCATGTTTCAGTACATGCTTAGGAACAAGCAAGCTTTAAGTTTGGTGTTGTGATGCCAGGGCATTTCGGCCAGTTTCACTGACCTTTTCTTTACTTTTTTAGGGTAGTTTCATGCATTCTCTTAGGAAATAAGCAAGTTTTGGGTAGAATTTCACTTACATCTTGATTCAAGCAAACATTGTGAATTTTATAGGATTTCATGAGAATTATGCATGAATTTAATGACAAATTGGATGATGCATGACTCATAACTTGGATTAGAGCTTTGATGCACTTTTTTTGCTTGATTTCAGGACAAAAGAAGCAAGGAAAAGCCACGTTAGTAGCCACGTTAGTCTAACTAACGTGACCACTAACGTGAAATGGGAGCTAGCTTGCAACATTAATGAGAAAAGTGATCGCCAATAACGTCTTCGAAGCCATCATAGCCCATGTTAATTACCACGTTAACTACATTAACGTGGTAGTTAACGTGGAGGAAAAGAAAGCTCCAAGCGTTAGTGGTAAAAGTGAGTGCCACTAACGCTCCAAAAGGGCAATTGGCCACGTTAAGAGCCACGTTAACTCAGTTAACGTGAACTCTAATGTGGAAGAGGAAGATAATGCCAATGTTAGTGACACTCGCCTTTGTCACTAACGTTGGACTAAGCCCATGTTGGCTATGTTAAGAGCCACGTTAACTTAGTTAACGTGAACTCTAACGTGGAAGGAGCAAGGAATCGCCAACGTTAGTGACACTCACCTTTGTCACTAACGTTGGACTAAGCCACTATGAGCCACGTTAGTTACCATATTAATTACATTAACGTGGAAGCTAACGTGGAGAAAAGGGATGATGAGCCAACGTTAGTGACACTCACCTTTGTCACTAACGTTGGAGATGGCAATCGACACCACATTAGTGGTCACGTTAATGTAATTAACGTGAGGCACTAACGTGGGAAAGGGGCGTTTTGGAGCGTTAGTGAAAAAGGTAGGTGTCACTAATGCTCTCGAAGATTTGGCAAGCCTACGTTAGAGGTCACGTTAACTATACTGACGTGAACTCTAACGTAGGGAGAAAGGGGTACTCTCAAGGTTATTGGGAAAGATAAACCCCAGTAACGTTTGCAAAGGGCCAAGAGGCAACGTTAGTGGTCACGTTAGTACCACTAACGTTGAAGTTAACGTGGACCATTTTGGGTTAGGAACGTTAGTTAAAAAGGTGATTGTCACTAACGTTCTCGACCCCACATTTTCACTTAACGTTAACACCACTAACGCCCTAAGCTAAAGTCCATGCCTACTGCACACTTTCTCTGCAAGTGAAGCTGAGCCCATTAAAGATGATAACTGCTTCAACTCAAGATCCAAAGGCCCATATCCAAGACTTGAAGAGCCAACTAGAAGATCAGAATAGTAGTATAAATAGGAGTAGTTTTGAACTGGAGAGGAGCTTTTGGGATTGGGAGAACTACTCTCTGTATAATTTTACTTTCTCTGCAACTTCTAGTTTTACTTTTTTTAGAATGCATTCTCCATCTTTGTTTTCCATTCCCAAAGCCATGAACAACTAAACCCCTTTCATTGGGTTAGGGAGCTCTGTTGTAATTTGATGGATCAATAATAGTTTTCATTATTCTTCCTCTTTCTTTTCTCTTGATTTTACTAGAAAGCTTTTAATCTTCATCCAATTGGGTAGTTATCTTGGAAAAGAAGCTATTCATACTTGGATCTCTTCGGAACCTTGGAAGAGGAATGAAGAGATCATGCTAGAAATGCTTTCTCATGTTGGACCAAATTGGAGTTTGGATGGATATAGTGACATATAATCCTACCAATATTTTGATTTGGAAATACATGTGGTATAATCAGTGACCATACTTCATCTCTTCTCATGAGCAATTAGACCAAGGAATTGGCTATTGATCAAGATTTGAGAGATTGAATTACCAAGGAATTGGAATTCAATCACTTAAGATTGCCAAGGATATCAATGAATGCATTGATTGAGGAAGAGATGAAAATGAACTTGATCCGGAGAATGCAACATCTCCTAAACCCAATGACTTCCCCATTTCTGATCTTACCCATTCTCTTTAATTTCTGCAATTTACTTTCATGCTAAATTCCCCATTCCCCATTTAAGATTCTGCAATTTACTTTCCGTCATTTATATTCAGCTCTTTATTCCCAGCATTTACATTTTCTGCTATTTACTTTCCGCCATTTAATTTTCTACAACTCTCACATCAAATTCTGCTTAGCTCAACTAGAACATTCCTCTAATTAAAGTTGATTGACCAGTCAATCCCTGTGGGATTCGACCTCACTTTATTGTGAGTTTTTACTTGACGACAATTTGGTATACTTGCCGAGGGAGATTTGTTAAGAGACAAGTTTCCATGCATCACACGTACGCGTCCTTTGGCCAACTGCGCATCGGCGCGGAAGCGTGCATGACGCGTTCGCGCCGGTAAAAAAAAAAAACACACACACACATTTTAGGCTAGAATTCTAGAGAGAGAAGCTCTCCCTTCTCTCTAGAATTTAGGGTAGTTTATGTCTAATTTTCTTAGATCCAACTTTCAATTCTTGTTTTGATTTAGTTTTCCTTCTTACTTTCTTGTATTACATCTTTGCTCTTTTAGTTTTACTTGTTCATTTCCTTCATTTTGTTACTTTTATGCTTATGAACTCTTGTTGGATCTTAATTTTCTTTAATGAAAAATTATGTTTTCATGTCTCTTTTATGTTGATTTTGATTGTTATTATTGATTTCTTGTTCATAATAGTTATGGATTTTTTTAATTCTTGCATTTTATGATGTTTAATTTTCTTGCACACTAGGTATTTGTTAAAATGTTTCTTCTAGTTTTTGAGTAGTTTTCTTGAATCTTGGCCTAGGCTAAGGGAATTGAGTGACCTTGAGTCATTGGGTCTCATTGAATTGGTGATTTGAGAACCCTTGGTGATCAATTTGATACTCATTGACGCCAACCCACTACTAATCTAATTAGTAGGTAGGTTGGGACTTATGGGTTGATGTGATCAAGCCTATTTGATGTACTTCAAGCCTAGGAGTAGATATTACGTACTTAAGGCTTTTGGAAGTAGACTTAATAGGTTGGCCTCTCATAATTATCAATATATGGTTTGTAGACAAGGATGGTGATCTCAATTACCTATGTCTAGCCAAGAGTTCTTTTCCTTTATTTTACTAGTTCTTATTATTTTCTTTAATTGCTTTCATATTTTCTTATCAATCATCAAAATCAAACCCCCCTTTTTTGCACCTTCATAGCCAATAATTGAGCACTTCATTGCAATTCCTTGTGAGACGACCCGGAGTTCAAATACTTTGGTTAATTCTTATTTGGGATTTGTTATTCGAGACAAAACCATATTTTAATTTAATGTGAGAGTTGTTTGTTGGTTTGGAGCTATGCTTACAACGAAGTAAATCCCTTTCTTTAGGAAGAAAATCTAGACCGACGACAGTTTTTGTATCAAATTAATGGCGCCGTTGCCGGGGAGTTGCAATGGTGTTATGTTATTGGCTATTGTATATATGTTAATATGCTTTTTTGCTAGTTTTTGCTTGTTTTAGGAGTTAGTTTTTATTAGCTCTTATTAGTCTTTATTTTCATTTTCTCTTGCTATTATGAATTCTCACCCCTTTGGCTATGAGTTTGGCTCAAATTATGTTGTAGGGAATGAAAGCTACAATGAAGATGTGCATCAAGGATGGAACAATCAAAGGTGGGAGGAGCCTCAAGGGATTGATCAACCTTCTTGGCAACAACAACCTCCGGTTTCTTATGGGTATAATTCTAATCCTAATGCATATCAATCTAATGGATGTGGTGACCCTTATTGTGATTGTCAACAACCACCACCACATGCCTATGAACCACCCCCTCAACATGACTTTGAACCATATGAACCATACATAGAACCACCACCATTCCAACACAATTACTCTCAAGAACCACCTCACTATACACCATCTCCATACCCTTACCAAGATGAACCAACTTCCAATTATGAAACTTCCTTCCCAAACAATGAACCTTCTTTTTCCACACCACCTCCAATGGATGATCCTCTCCAAGAATTTGTTAGTTCTTACATTCGAAAGCAAGAAGAGGACCAAAAGGAGTTCAAGGAGTTAGAAGCCAAGATGGCTACCCTAGCAGAAGCCGTTCACAATATGGTCTCCTCCCGACTAAGCCTAAGCAACCAAGGCACTCCCATTGACGAATGTGGAGAGGCAATTAAGGAGCATAGTGAGGGAGTGAGTTTAGAGCTTCAAGATGAAGAAGAGGAGTTGAAGCAAGAATTGTCACAAGGGGAATAAGTTAAGACAATTGAAAAGGAAGAAGTGGTTGAAAATATAGGAGATGTTTGAAGTCCATGGGAATGTAGAATTAGAGAGTCCTCTTCCAAGAAGCTTGATATTGATGTTGAGGAGAGTGTACAACCTCCAAAGCGTATCTTGATTGAAGACTTTGAAGAGATTGATCAAGAGATGGATTCAATCATTGAGGGGTTCTTATCTACAATTGAATCCTCTCCCATTGGGCTTGACGTAGAGGGTAAGGAAGAAGATACCTCACCTCCCATACCCTTGGTAAGCAATGAAAAAGAGATTGAATTGGAAGGAAGCTACCAAGAGGAGAAGGTTGAGCAAGAAGCAAGCTCCACCATTGAAGATGATTCCACACCAACTAATGAGTCTTTTGGAATTGATGAATTTCCCTCATTGTGTTATGAAATTGATGACAAGGAGGATCATGCACAACCTCCAACACATGGTTTGAGCAATGAAGGGTGCATAGAAGAAGTTGGTAAGCAAGGAATTGAAATTGAAAAAGCTTGCAAAGAGGTAGAAGATGCAAAGAAAGAGCACAAGGGAATGGATCTCACATTGGCTAAGTGTGGGGAGATCCCCCTTCCTAAGTCACCATCCTACATAACATTCAAGTGGGTAAAATTCTTATCTCTAATCTTTACTTTCCCACTTGAATATGGTTTGATTGAAAATGATGGTCAACTTAGAGCTCTTTGTAGAGTTAAGAGTAGGAGAGAGTTGTGTAGTGGTTGGAAACATCATTCTAGGTTCATTATGGTTGCATGTTCAAAGTTTGATTGCAAGGTTTGGTGTGGAGCTAAATTGTATGGGTCTAGGAAGTTGTTTGGAGGCTTCTTTGAGAATTCCAAGGCTAAACCACCCAATTGGAATCATGATGATCAATTTGAAGACGGGTGTCAAAACAAAGTGTGGGATCCCATATCGCACAAGGAGAATCAAATTTGGGAGCTCATGGTTTGTGAAGAACTCCATCAAAGCTTGAAGATATTAAAATTGAAGAATGGAGCTTATTGGAGACTCAAGCATTGGTGGATGTTCAAGGATAGCTTCAAGCACAAGCCACCTTGAGAGGAGCTCTCCATAAGTCCAACTTAAGGACAATAAACAAAAGTGCTAGGTGGGAGATAACCCACCATGGTAATATCTTTTCATTTTCTCTTTTGTAAATATTGATATAATTAGTCTAATTTCATGTTTTGTTGAGTTTGTTGAGTATATTTGGTATTTTAGTATGTCAAACAAGGTCTCATGGTGTTTTGGTAGTTGTTTGGAGGTTTGGAATGCTTGGTTTGGTGTACAAACTTGGAAAAATTTTGAGAAATAGAGCACCAACCCGCGCGTGTGCGCACCTGGCGCGTATGCGCGCCTCAACTATTTTCAACCATCCACGCGGACGCGCCATGTACGCGCACGCGTGGATGCAAAAATTCCACTCCCAGCCAAAAACCAGAGAGTTATGCCCAGTTTGTGCCTATTTTGTGCCTGCAACCCACGCGTGCGCGCACCTGGCGCGTTGATGCCAGGGCATTTCGGCCAGTTTCATTGACCTTTTCTTTACTGTTTTAGGGTAGTTTCATGCATTCTCTTAGGAAATAAGCATCTTTTGGGTAGAATTTCACTAACATCTTGATTCAAGCAAACATTGTGAATTTTATAGGATTTCATGAGAATTATGCATGAATTTAATGACAAATTGGATGATGCATGACTCATAACTTGAATTAGAGCTTTGATGCACTTTATTTGCTTGATTTCAGGACAAAGAAAGCAAGGAAAAGCCACGTTAGTAGCCACGTTAGTCTAACTAACGTGACCACTAACGTGGAATGGGAGCTAGCTTGTAATGTTAATGAGAAAAGTGATCGCCAATAATGTCTTCGAAGCCATCATAGCCTACGTTAATTACCATGTTAACTACATTAACGTGGTAGTTAACGTGGAGGAAAAGGAAGCTCCAAGCGTTAGTGGTAAAAGTGAGTGCCACTAATGCTCCAAAAGGGCAATTGGCCACGTTAAGAGCCACGTTAACTCAGTTAACGTGAACTCTAACGTGGAAGAGGAAGACAATGCCAACGTTAGTGATACTCACCTTTGTCACTAACGTTGGACTAAACCCATATTGGCTATGTTAAGAGCCACGTTAACTTTGTTAACGTGAACTCTAACGTGGAAGGAGCAAGGAATCGCCAACGTTAGTGACACTCACCTTTGTCACAAATGTTGGACTAAGCCACTATGAGCCACGTTAGTTACCACGTTAATTACATTAACGTGGAAGCTAACATGGAGGAAAGGGATGATGAGCCAACGTTAGTGACACTCACCTTTGTCACTAACGTTGGAGATGGCAATCAACACCACGTTAGTGGTCACGTTAATGTAATTAAAGTGAGGCACTAACGTGGGAAAGGGGCATTTTGGAGCGTTAGTGAAAAACGTAGGTATTACTAACGCTCTCGAAGATTTGGCAAGCCTACGTTAAAGGTCACGTTAACTATACTAACGTGAACTCTAACGTAGGGAGAAAGGGGTACTCTCAACGTTATTCAGAAAGGTAAACCCCAGTAACATTTGTGAAGGGCCAAGAGGCAACGTTAGTGGTCACGTTAGTTCCACTAACGTTGAAGTTAACGTGGTCCTTTTTGGGTTAGGAACGTTAGTGAAAAAGGTGATTGTCACTAACGTTCTCGACCCCACATTTTCACTTAACGTTAACACCACTAACGCCCTAAGCTAAAGTCCATGCCTACTGCACACTTTCTCTGTAAGTGAAGCTGAGCCCACTAAAGATGATAACTGCTTCAACTCAAGATCCAAAGGCCCATATCCAAGATTTGAAGAGCCAACTAGAAGATCAGAAGAGTAGTATAAATAGGAGTAGTTTTGAACTAGAGAGGAGCTTTTGGGATTGGGAGAAATACTCTCTGTATAATTTTACTTTCTCTGCAACTTCTAGTTTTACTTTTTTTACAATGCATTCTCCATCTTTGTTTTCCATTCCTAGAGCCATGAACAACTAAACCCCTTTCATTGGGTTGGGGAGCTCTGTTGTAATTTGATGGATCAATAATAGTTTTCATTATTCTTCCTCTTTCTTTTCTCTTGATTTTACTAGAAAGCTTTCAATCTTCATCCAATTGGGTAGTTATATTGGAAAAGAAGTTATTCATACTTGGATCTCTTCGGAACCTTGGAAGAGGAATGAAGAGATCATGCTAGAAATGCTTTCTCATGTTGGACCAAATTGGGGTTTGGATGGATATAGTGACATATAATCCTATCAATATTTTGAGTTGGAAATACATGTGGTATAATCAGTGACCATACTTCATCTCTTCTCATGAGCAATTAGACCAAGAAATTAGCTATTGATCAAGATTTAAGAGATTGAATTACCAAGGAATTGGAATTCAATCACTTAAGATTGCCAAGGAGATCAATGAATGCATTGATTGAGGAAGAGATGAAAATGAACTTGATCCGGAGAATGCAACATCTCCTAAACCAAATGACTTCCCCATTTCTGATCTTACCCATTCTCTTTAATTTATACAATTTACTTTCATGCTAAATTCCCCATTCCCCATTTAAGATTCTGCAATTTACTTTCCGTCATTTATATTCAGCTCTTTATTCCCAGCATTTACATTTTCTGCTATTTACTTTCCGCCATTTAATTTCCTGCAACTCTCACATCAAATTCTGCTTACCTCAACTAGAACATTCCTCTAATTAAAGTTGATTGACCAGTCAATCCCTGTGGGATTCGACCTCACTCTATTGTGAGCTTTTACTTGACGACAATTTGGTATACTTGCCGAGGGAGATTTGTTAAGAGACAAGTTTCCGTGCATCATGCGTACGCGTCCTTTGGCCAACTGCGCATCGGCGCGAAAGCGTGCATGACGCGTTCGCGCCGGTAAAAAAAAAAAACACACACACACACACACAAGTTTTCTTTTCTTCTATTTTCCTTTATTGCATTTGCTTGTTTTCATTCCGTGCATTTTAATTTTGTTTTCATAACTTGTTCTTATTTTCTTTTCTAAGCTTCTTATTTTAATAATAGTGTTAAATATTCTTACTCAATTGTTGAGAATTTCTTGATTAATCTTGGTGCTTCTTGACTTGTTTGATATTGTTGGGTGATGAAACTTTTAAATCAATGCTTAATCTTGTATGACTCTTATATTCTTTGTGCATTGATATGAACTTGCATGTCTTTCATGACCCACTTTTTCTATTTGAACTTGATGCTTTTGAGTGCTCTTCATGCTTTCACTTTACTCTTGCATCAAGTGTTAGTTAATATGCCTTGGCTTATATTGCCTTCTCACTCATATGTTGTAGCTACCATATAGTTGAGAACCTTACTCTTAGTTGGCATTAGCCCCCGCCTATGTTTTAATTGCTTTAATGTTTTTGTTATAGGCTTAATTTTCTTTCTCTTTCTCTCCTTTGAGGTTGGCCACCAAGAGGGAAAGGATTGGAAAGGCTTCAAATGTGGCAACAAACAAGTTCACCCGCATAACCTTTTGAAGGAACTCATCAATTGTAGAAACCCATCCACATTGCTCTTCTTCGCATGCACCGAGGATGGTGCAAATTTCTAAGTGTGGGGAGGTCGTCCGACCGATCTCCATGGGTAACCATTTTCTTTTCCAACACCAATTTTTCAAATTTTGTCCTTGTTAGTTAGTTGTTGCATTTCATGATAGGTTGCATGCTAGTTAGAATTTATATATATTTTACCACTTCTTTTTATGTTAAGACTACTTGGTTAGGGTGATGATTTCTTTTCCAAGAAACTGTTTTTAGCGCACCCTACCAATTTGAAAATTTTCTTGTTGAACTTGCTTGAAGAATTTATTTTGGAACATGGCTTTTGAGCTAAGAACACAAGCATGTGAGTTTTGAGCCCAATTGTGTGGTTACCTCATATAACCACTTATTTTCATTCTTGTGTGTATTATTCTCTTTCTATGATTGTAATCTTTGATTTCTTTGATTCTATATGTCCATTATTCCATGTATATATGCATTTATATGATTGAGACCATCATTTCATTTAGCTCACTTACCCAAATAGCCTACCTTTCATCAACCATTGTTAGCCACATTTGAGCCTATTTAATCCCTTTTATTCTTAATTTTAGTAATCACTACCCCTAAGTGAAAAACAATAAATATCCCTTAATTTGGATCTTTGATTAGCTTAGGCTAGTGAGGGTGTGTATCATTTGGGTATGGGAACCTTGGGACATTGGTTAAGGTTAAAGTGTAATTTTTATTTTTGTTAAAAATATTGGGAATTGGGTACATATTCATGCACTATATGTAAAACCATATGCATTGATACATTTGTATATACTTTAGAAAAAAAAGAAAATGATAAAGAAAAAAAAAATATATATATATATACAAAAAAATAGAAAAAGAAAAAAAGAGAAAAAGAAATAAAAAGGGGACAAAAATTCCCCAAAGTAAAGTTCAATAAAAATCAATGCATATGGAATGTGAATTTCAATGAATGCATGATTATGTGAAAAAGTGGGAATCATGGGTAGCTAGGTTGTGTATTAGAATTGTATAGGTTGTTATATGTGTTTGGTGAGAGCTTAGGCTAATCAAAGATACAAATTTCAAACTCACTTGACCATATGCTTCCCTACCTTTACCCTAGCCCCATTACAACCAATGAATAAGTCCTCATGATGGATGTATGCATGCATTGAATAATTGTTGATTGTTACAAGAACAACAAATCTTGAAAAGCATGATTAGAGGAGAATTGAGTGAATCGACCCTATACACTAGAGCGACTAGAGCGGATACACTTCCGGTGAGGGTTCGATGCTCAATTCCTTGTTCCCGGCTTTCATGAGCTTTTCTTCTTACAAGTCTATTTGAACTTCATTTTGATATTTGAATTGGTAGAATTTGTGAGTTGTCATATGACCTTTTCCCTAATTGCTTATATATGTTCTTGGAGATTGAGTTACTTTTAACCAAGTAGGTAGAATCATTTTTCATTTAGTTGCATTCATATAGATAGGTGCATATAGTTTATTTGCATTGAATAAATGTTCATACCCCTTTTCTTGTCCTTCTTTATTCTTAGCATGAGGACATGCTTGGTTTAAGTGTGGGGAGATTTGATAAACTCCGATTTTGTGGTTTGTCTTGTGCTTAATTTGGGGGATTTTATCAACTTTTCTCACATTTATTCAATGAAATAGCATGGTTTTGCAATTCTCCCTTGATTTGTGCTTAAAAGTGAAAACATGCTTTTTAGGCCCTAAAATTAGTGATTTTAATTCACTTTAATTCCATTCGATGCCTTGGTATGTTTGTTGAGTAATTTCAGGTTCATAAGGCAAGTATTGGATGGAAGAAGTGAGGAGAAAAGCATGCAAAGTGGGAGAACTCATGAAGAAATGAAGGAACCGTAAAGCTGTCAAGCCTGACCTCTTCGCACTCAAACGACCATAACTTGAGCTACAGAGGTCTAAATGAGGCGGTTCCAGTTGCGTTAGAAAGCTAACATCCGGGGCTTCGAAATGATATAAAATTTGCCAAATGTTGCCTGACGCATAGGGGCGCGCACGCGCCATGTACGCGCGCGCGCCGATGGAGCATGTGGGTCCACTAAAGAGAAATTGTGGCCAGCGATTTCTAGCTCATTTTGGGCCCAATCCAACTCATTTCTGATGCTATTGAACCCAAGGATTGAAGGGAGAATGAACCAAGTAGTCATAGTTTAGTTTCCATCATGTTTTAGGCTAGAATTCTAGAGAGAGAAGCTCTCCCTTCTCTCTAGAATTTAGGGTAGTTTAGGTCTAATTTTCTTAGATCCAACTTTCAATTCTTGTTTTGATTTAGTTTTCCTTCTTAATTTCTTGTATTACATCTTTGCTCTTTTAGTTTTACTTGTTCATTTCCTTCATTTTGTTACTTTTATGCTTATGAACTCTTGTTGGATCTTAATTTTCTTTAATGAAAAATTATGTTTTCATGTCTCTTTTATGTTGATTTTGATTGTTATTATTGATTTCTTGTTCATAATAGTTATGGATTTTTTTAATTCTTGCATTTTATGATGTTTAATTTTCTTGCACACTAGGTATTTGTTAAAATGTTTCTTCTAGTTTTTGAGTAGTTTTCTTGAATCTTGGCCTAGGCTAAGGGAATTGAGTGACCTTGAGTCATTGGGTCTCATTGAATTGGTGATTTGAGAACCCTTGGTGATCAATTTGATACTCATTGACGCCAACCCACTACTAATCTAATTAGTAGGTAGGTTGGGACTTATGGGTTGATGTGATCAAGCCTATTTGATGTACTTCAAGCCTAGGAGTAGATATTACGTACTTAAGGCTTTTGGAAGTAGACTTAATAGGTTGGCCTCTCATAATTATCAATATATGGTTTGTAGACAAGGATGGTGATCTCAATTACCTATGTCTAGCCAAGAGTTCTTTTCCTTTATTTTACTAGTTCTTATTATTTTCTTTAATTGCTTTTATATTTTCTTGTCAATCATCAAAATCAAACCTCCCCTTTTTGCACCTTCATAGCCAATAATTGAGCACTTCATTGCAATTCCTTGTGAGACGACCCAGAGTTCAAATACTTTGGTTAATTCTTATTTGGAATTTGTTATTGGTGACAAAACCATATTTTAATTTGATGTGAGAGTTGTTTGTTAGTTTGGAGCTATGCTTACAACGAAGTAAATCCCTTTCTTTAGGAAGAAAATCTAGACCGACGACAGTTTTTGTATCAAAGATGCTGAAACTGGAAGATGAACCGAGGTTGAGTTGCTCTGCATGAAACTCTACCATATACAGAAGATACATGGCATAAGGAAGAAGAAGATGAAGAGTGCAATTGGCAGTGTTGCAGTGGCCATTGTAAGATAAAATATTTGCAAGAAAATTATCTAAGAAGAAAGGTCACATTGTATCTTAGACTCAAGAGGTAAAAAATTATTCTCCGTATTGTATTTTTTTATTATTGTTTAATAATAGTTCTTTGTATACTTATGAATCCATTTCCATTTGAATATTGTCTTATGCTTGGTTAAGTGAGTTTTAGAAAGATGATATACTGAGAGTACAGATTGGTATCCATAGAACTGAAAAGTACTAATTCTTCCTCTCCTGGGTTTATCTAGTGAATTTACAAGATTTTCATGCTAGCTAAGATTTTCCATGTGTGAAAATATTGAGTGTTGAATTTGTTGTTAATTTACAGCCGAACTGTATCAACTTTATTCTGAATATTTCCTTCTTGCAGTTGTTGATTCATTAGAGAGAATAAGGGAGGAAAGCAAAAAAGCATACTAATTTTTGATGTAGTGCCTTTGAAAGAGGCTCAAATTATACCGGAGTGTACAAGCTGAAATAGATACAATTGCTTGGTCTAAGTAGATATTAAACAGAGCATAGTTATGTTATTCATGAATTATTTTTACCATGTTTAGTCTAGATTGTGGATCATAAATCTGATGTATTTAGAAATTTTCAATATTTTAAATTCTATATTTCTATGTAGACATTGTGAATGTTTTGGTATTTGTTTGAAAAATTAATATATGCTTGATTCTTTTTAAATTTTGTGGAAATATAATTATTTAAGAAAATTAAGTTCTAATAGTGGTAAATGTGAAATTAGTAAAAATTTATAATTAAAAAATCAGGAACAACGACTGATTTAGTGACCAATTGATATTTTTAGTTCAGGAATTAGCGACCAATTTAGCGACCGATTTTAGATGTTCAAATCAGGCCTTGGCGACTGATTTCTTGGGACTGATTTAGCAACTTAATATTTGGTCGCCATTTAGCGACTGATACTCTTTGGTGAAGGTTTGGTGGCCTTGTTAAAAAATCGGTCGCTAATGGTTAGTGACCGAAGTTAGTCGCTATTTTCTAATTAGTGACCAAGGTTTTAGCGACCACCAAAATCGGTCGCTAAATCGGTCACTATTCCGGTAATTTCCTGTAGTGCCAGTCTTATGTTCAAATTTTGCATCTAAATCTGGATAATGAACTTCTAATGGTTGCAAAGTGATGTTGGAAGCTCCCACTTCCTTAAGAGTGATCCTCTGTGGTGCCTCTATGTTTCCGTCACCTAAGTCACTCACAGAAACTTCAGAACTTCCAACAGAAGAATATTAAGGTTCCCTCGTCAAATGAAGAATGAGAATCACGGTTAGAGGGCGATGGTGAACCGGGTTGCTCATCAAGAGAATCTGATTCACTATGGGAAAATGCTAACCGGCGCCAAGCTTGCCTAATATAAGTTAAAGTTCTTTCTATATCAGGGTCAAGCGGGGCTAAGCTCAGGTTTGGAAGCGACCGTGTCATTCAACTGAGGAATCCTGAAAATCATGCAATTATTAAAAGTTAAAATAAGAGTAATTAAAGAAATGAATTAACAACTAGAAACTAACAATAACTACCAAAACAATAATGCTAACTACCAACAAGTGTTAAATAAATAAGCAAGAAGTAACTATTCACAATATTCACATATTTACAACAACTAAAATTATGACACACAATTGTATAATCCCTGGCAACGGTGCCAAAAACTTGATGTGTGTTGGATGTCAATTAGGAATTTTGCCTGTTTGAAAGGATGGATCATTATAAATATAGTTCTAAACCAATAAACGACACGAATCGCAGTTTAAAAAAATATGTCACAAAGTTACAAAATAATTAATTGGAAGTGTTAATCCAGGGTCGTTCTCCGTTGGGTTAGCAACTAAATGTACATCATTGGTTGTGAACTCAGGGATTTTCACGCATAAAAATGGAAATTAAAGATATTATAAGTTAAATGAACTAAGAACAATTAGATGACCAAGATTATACTTAATAAACAAGCAAAACAATTACCTAAGCAAGCATGAATGGAAAGTAATGACTAAACTACCACTATATTAAAAAACAATTAAATCAAACTATGGAAGATTGAAGCAATGAGATAATGAGAAATGTAATTCAAATGCATAAAAAGGGCCTTGACTAGGGATTGAGAGTTAAGTAATCTTATCCTTGTCATAACCACAACCATGACAATTACAATGAGTTAATTCCACTTAGTTAACCCTTAAACAATGGAAAAAGTCAAGTAGGCATAATTGGTCTTAATCTACAAATCCTAGCTAACTTACTAATTAGACATAGTAAAAAGCTAGCATTAGTGGAAACAAGATCAACTAACAACCTGGACATTAATAACTCTAAGATCCTAGTTCCTCAATCCCCAAGCCAAGGGATGAAAATCTACTCCATATTCAACATGAGCATTTCAACAAACACTTGGTAGGCACGGAGATAAAACATAGTAAATTGCAAAATTAAATAAAAACTATAGCCAAACAATGCTAACAATTCAATCAAGCATATATAATCCTCAAAACATCAAATTCATTAACATGAAATTCAAGAATTCACAATTGCATATACTAACAAAGTAACCTTAATTAGAAGAAAATCTAAGTAAGTATAGTGTAAAGGATGAGAAAATTAAGAACAACTTACAACAGAGACAAGCTAAATTCCAAAATTAAAGTGTAAATTGCATAAACCCTGATAAATCCTGGAAAGAAGTGAGAGTTTCTCTCTCTAGAAAAAACTATGAAAACCTAGCCTAAAATTTGAAAAATGATGATTTGATAATGTATGGTATGTGGTCACGGTGAGTGGCAAATAATAACTCACGGTGAGTGAATGTCGATCCCACGAGGAATAACGGATTAAGCAAACAATAGTCAGTTGATTATTCTAGTCAGACAATCAAAATTAAGTGTTTCAATAGCAAATAACATAAAAGTAGAGAATTAAACAAGATCAAACTAAAATTGATTAAGAAGATAATATGATAAAGATAGTTGAGGTGTGAAAGATATTTAAATTTCTATATTAACATTCAATGTCAACTACCTTGATCATGCAAAGATTTAGTTTATGGCAAACCCTAGGTGATTAAATTCCTATTCCTAGGTAATTCAATTTTCTCTAACCCAACCAACTGTCAATTCCTTGATCAATCAATTGTGATAGAAGGTTAAGTTCAAAATCTGATTTATAAGTCACACAAACCCTAAGAACCCAAAAATGATGCGGTTATATATTACGTACCACATTAAACCCAGATAATTAAAGAGTTGTGAGAAAGTGGTTTCAAGATGTAATTCTAATGATATAACTTTTCCAATATTCAATAGAATTCAAGTAGATTAGAGTTATTTTCCAATAATCACAAATCCATAGGATGAAGAATGAAACTAATTCTTAAACACAAATAAATGCATTAATCAAGAGTAGAAGAACAAATAATATTAATCTGTCAAAATAAATAGAGCTCCTAACCTTAACAATGGAGGTTTGGTTGCCCATAGTGCAGAAAATTGAAATCCTAATCTAATGTGTAAAACCTAAAACTAATGAATGAGAGAACGGAAGGGACAGAGTTGTCCCTCATGTCCGTGGACTAGGATTCCTTAAAAACCTCTAAAACTAAACCTAGAATTCAAATTCAAACTAAATCAGAACAAAATCAGATCTAATTAAATCAAATCTTTTCTTAATGACTCTTTGACTAACTAGTGATCTTCCTTGTAATTTAAGCTTGGTGTCTTTGAATCTTCATTAATTACGAAGATTTCTCGGGTCCAGGGCTGTTGTTGGCGTTCAGTGCCACTTTGGTGGTGTTTGGCACCACTTTTTATGCAACTCTGCACTCCTTGCTGCCTGTCTGAGCTAAATGCTGGAGGAGTGGCGTTTAGTGCCGGGAGTCCAGAGAAGAATTGATGCTGGGTGCAGTTTAGCGCTAAATGTCAATGTCGCGGCATTTAGCACCATGATGCCAGAGAAAACGTATAAAGTATTATATATCATTGAAAAGCTCTGGAAGTGGGCTTTCTAGTGCCACTAAAACCGTATAATTTGGACTTCTATAGCTCATGTTATGTACATTGCAGTGTGAGGAGGTCAGGGTTGACAACATCCACAAATTCTCTTTGTATTTTTCTTCAATTCTTGGTTCCTCCTTGTTCTTTTGCTTATCTTTTCCTACCATTTTCCTACAAGAATCATGAAACAAAGAAAATCAAAGTACTAATAGAATAGCCTTAAAAATCATATAACTACCAAGCAAGAGTCATAACTTGCCTATAAGAATTGCCCAAGAAAAGTGCTTAAGATGCTCATGCATCAATATCTTTCCCCTTGAGTGAGCTTCTTCTTTTGGCTTCAGAACATCCAAAGTTGGGCCAAAGAGCCCCCGAAATACGTACACTTGCCACTTTTCCCACTTGTGCATACGCACAAGCGTGTGCATGCGCATGCTAGCTGATTGTTCACACATGTGCGTATGTGCCATTGTGTGCGTATGCATGCTTCCAAATATTCTCTTCCTTTGTTTCTTCATAAATTCTCCCACTTTGCATGCTTTTCCTCTACTTCTTCAAAGCCATCCTTGCCTATTGATCCTGAAATCACTCATAAATATATCAAGGCATGAAATGGAATAAAAATAGAGTTAATTTGATCATTTAGAGCATAAAAAGCATTTTTTTAACAATTAGGTACAACTGAGAGAGAATTCACAAAAGCATTCTATTTAAATGAATAAATGTAAGTTTACGTGATGAAATTCACTTATTTCAAGACAAAAATCATCATTAAATGTGGATTCATCATGCGTCCATTGAATATTTGTTGATTTATAGAAAAAGAACAAGTTTTAGAGAGCAAAGTTGCAAGAGAATTGAGTGATTAAACTTATAACTAGAGAGATAAGAAAGTAAACACATCCGGTGAGGGTTCAATCGCTGAACTCTATGTTCCAACTATCATATGACCTTGCAAGCTTGTAATTCTCTTTTAGAACTCAATTGAATAATAAGATTGAATTGCTTGATGTTGCATCTTTGCCATTGTGCGTTATTGCATCTTAGAAAATGATTTAATTCGGTGCGGAATTTCTAACCACAACTTATCGGCAAGTGCACTAGTGCACTTCTACGTAAAACCCACACTATTTTGTACAATAGCAGTAGTACCAGTAAGTGCACTAGGTCGTCCAAGTAATACCTGAGCGAGTCAAGGTTGATCCCATGAAGATTGTGGCTTAAAGCAAGCTTATGGTTGTCTTGCAGATATTAGTCATGCGGAAACAGAAGGAGTTGGATACATAAATATTTATGGGATTATTTGGAATAACGATAGGAATAAGTGATAGGATTAGATTGAGAGTTGGAGTTGCTTTGTCATTCTGAATTAACTCTGGTACTACCATCTTCTTTGCTTGTGAATGATTTTCTTCTATGGCAGGCTGTAAGTGATGAAAGCCACGCCAATGGTCTTTGATCTCCTCTGCTACAGAATGAAAGCCAGGGCCCTTGCTATTCAATCTAATGGAGGATGAAGCCCATAGCAATCCATTCTCTTGGTGATCCTACTCAAAGCTCCACAGACAAGGTAGAATCTTTTGGATCAAAGAATACTGCTTCTGGCATCTAGCCTATACCACGGAGACCTTAATCTTCCCAGAGATCGGCTGAACTGGTGTCTTAAGAAGTCCCCAACGAAATCGTAGATTAACCATCTAAGAGATGTAAATCCATAGCTATTGGCTCGTGCTTTTCGGCCAAGTATTCACACGAACCCAAGTAGACGCGGGTGTTTGTCAAGCACGTTCATCTTAATGTGATGAACAGAGCCAATTTGTCAGATCGTCCTATTCATCACGATGAATATCAGGATATACATCTTAGAGATAGATTAGACACGGATCGAAGAAGAAGAAATAGTACTTTTATTAATTCATAGGACTCAGCTGGGCTCCTCCCCTCAACCTAGGAGGTTTAGAAACTCATACTGAAATAAAAACACAAAGATGAAGATAATGGCAGACCTCCCTCCAAGAGGTGGAGGAAGGTTGAAGAAGGTCCGAAGACCCCCGGAGATGGTTGTTCTTAAATTACATAAGTTTAATCCCTTAAATAGATGACTAGTAGGGTAAAATAGTCTAATTAGTGGTAAAATCTACTTCTGGGGCCCACTTGGTGAGTATTTGGGCTGAGCTTTGATGAGGTCCATGTGCATTGAGGTCTCTTGGGCGTGGATTGCCAGCTAGGGGGTCCTTTCTGGGCCTTTGGATGCTAGGCTCTGCTATTTGGGCGTTGGATGCTTGGAAGGGTGCAAGAAGCTAATGTTAAACGCCAGTTTTGTGCCTTCTAATCCGAAGAAAAGTATGGATTATTATATATTGCTGGAAAGATATGAAAGTCAGCTTTCCATAGCCGTTGATAGTGCTCCATTTAGACTTCTGTAGCTCCAAAAAAGCGCTTCCGAATGCAAGTAGGTCAGATGTGGACAGCATTTGCAGTACTTCCTCTGTCTCTAGATCAGACTTCTGCTCCAGCTCCTCAATTTCAGCTAGAAAATACTTGAAATTTTCCAAAAACACAAAAACTCATAGTAGAATCCAAAAATGTGATTTTAACACTAAAACCTATAAAAACTTAAAAAAAATAAATAAAACACACTAAAAACTATATGAAAGTGATGCCAAAAAGTGTATAAAATATCCGCTCATCACAACACCAAACTTAAACCGTTGCTTGTCCCCAAGCAACTAAAAACATAGTAGGATAAAAAGAAAATTAAGATACAATAAATTTCTATGTTTCAAATGAAGCTTAGTTAAAATCAGATGAGCGGGACTTAGTAGCTTTTGGCTTCTGAAAAGTTTTGGCATCTCACTATCCATTGAAACTCAAAGATGTTGGCATCCTTGGGAACTTAGAATCCAGATGATATTATTGACACTCTTAGTATTTTTATTCTTGAACACAGCTTTTTGAGTCTTGGCCGTGACCCTAAGCACTCTGTTTTCCAATATTATCACCGGATACATTCATGCCATAGACACTTTAACTGGGTGAACCTTTTCAGATTATGACTCAGCTTTGCTAGAGTCCCCATATAGAGGTGTCCAAAGTTCTTAAGCACACTCTTTTGCTTTGGACCATGACTTTAACCGCTCAGTCTCAAGCTTTTTACTTGACACCTTCACGCCATAAGCACATGGTTAGGGACAGCTTGGTTTAGCCACTTAGGCCAGGATTTTATTCCTTTGGGCCCTCCTATCCACTGATGCTCAAAGCCTTTTGGTTTAAAGGGTTACTGGCATTTTCAATCTGCCCTCCTTTTCCTACATTTTTGGGTAGTAATGGATTTTTCTGCTTTTTTTTTTGCCATTTTTCTTTCTTTTTTCCATGCATATAATTTTTTTTTCTTTTTCCACATGCTTTTTCTTTTGCTTTTTGCTGCTTTTTCTTGGTTCAAGAATCAATTTTTAGATTTTTCAGATTATCAATAATATTTTTCCTTTTTCCTTATTCTTTTAAGAGCCAACATTCATAAAATTTTAACTTCAAATATGCACTGTTTATTTCATACATTCAGAAAACAAAAGCAAATGACACCACATCAAACTAATTAAACTAATCTTATTTTAACTTAAAATTCATGCGTCTCTCAATTCTTTTCAAAAAAAATTTATTTAAGCAAGGTGAGAGATATATGGAACATTTTACAACCTTTTAAGACATCAAATGTAAATGATCATGCAACTAGGACAAGAAAACAAATAAACAGACAGACAAAAAATAGAAAAATAACAGGAAAGGAGTAAAAGAGAACGAATCCACCTGGATGATGGTGGCTAATGCTCCTCCTAGAGGATCCCATGTAGTGCTTGATCTCTTCTATGTCACTCCTTTGTCTCTGTTGAGGCGGCTTCACAAGTTCTTGTGCATGCTTCCTAGTTTGCTCCATCCTCTTCTTCTATACTTAAGAGTGGTAGAAGTCACAAAGCAAAGCTTTGGCAACACCAAACTTAAGAGTTTCGCTCGTCCTCGAGCAAATATGATCAATGGGGAAGAAGGTGGGGTAGGTGGAGCTTCTGTGGGACCTCTTGGTCCTAAGAGGCTAGGGAATTCCAAATTCCTTGCTTCTCTGCATTGGCGTTTGAATGCCCAGGGGCTGCTCCCTGGTGTTCAACTTTAACACTCCACTTCGAGTGTTCTATTTTCACTGCTGTGAAATCTGTCTCTTGACTGATGCACATGATCATGAATCTGACAACTGAAAGTAAAAACAAAAAGAAACTAAATGGTTGAGTATAGTTGGGTTGCCTCCTAACATGCGCTCTTTTAAAGTCACTAGCTTGACTTTTAGCTCCTTATGGAGGTGTAAGGGCTCTGATTTTTGCCCCTGACAGTGAATTTTCTTCCTGTCCTCTCATGAATGAGCTCTACATGCTCTAGAGATAGGACACGGTTCACTGTATGTGGTAGGATTGGATTTTTAGTGAAGACAACTCTCATGCTAGGTGAATGGCCTTCAGTTGGGACTTTCTTGTCCTTCCAGCCTTTAGGTACTTTCTCTTTAGTACCATTGTGCTTAAAGCTTGTTGAGGGCTGCCCAACACCAAATTTAGAATTGATATCTGGGGGCTCTGCAGAGCTCTGCACAGAAAGAGAGAGTTGGCACACTAGGTGTTGCACTGTTATCTCTCTTTTAGAGGGAGAATTGGGGTGAGGCATCTTAAATAAGATGTGGTCCTCCCCTAACTTGAGGGTTAGTGATGCACAAAAACTTGTCTCTCAACAATTTCCCTCGGCAAGTATACCGAATTGTCGTCAAGTAAAAACTCACAATAGAGTGAGGTCGAATCCCACAGGGATTGATTGGTCAATCAACTTTAATTAGAGGAATGTTTTAGTTGAGCTAAGCAAAATTTGATGTGAGAATCGCAAGAAATTAAATGGCGGAAAGTAAATAACAGAAAATGTAAATATTGGAAATAAAGAGCTGAATGTAAATGGCGGAAGGTAAATTGCAGAATCTTAAATGGGGAATGGGGAATTTAGCATGAAAGTAAATTGCAGAAATTAAAGAGAATGGGTAAGATCAGAAATAGGGGATTCATTGGGCTTAGGAGATGTTGCATTCTCCGGATCTAGTTCATTTTTATCTCTTCCTCAATCAATGCATTCATTGATCTCCTTGGCAATCTTAAGTGATTGAATTCCAATTCCTTGGTAATTCAATCTCTCAAATCTTGATCAATAGCCAATTCCTAGGTCTAATTGCTCATGAGAAGAGATGAAGTATGGTCACTGATTGTACCACATGTATTTCCAAATCAAAGTATTGGGAGAATTATATGTCACCATATCCGCCCAACCCCCAATTTGCTCCAACATGAGAAAGCATTTCTAGCATGATCTCTTCATTTCTCTTCCAAGGTTCCGAAGAGATCCAAGTATGAATAGCTTCTTTTCCAAGACAACTACCCAATTGGATGAAGATTGAAAGCTTTCTAGTAAAATCAAGAGAAAAGAAAGAAGAAGAATGATGAAAACTATTATTGATCCATCAAATTACAACAGAGCTCCCTAACCCAATGAAAGGATTTAGTTGTTTATGGCTCTGGGAATGGAAAACAAAGATGGAGAATATATTCTGAAAGTAAAACTAGAAGTTACAGAGAAAGTAAAATTATACAGAGAGTAGTCCTCTCAATCCCAAAAGCTTCTCTCTAGTTCAAACTACTCCTATATATACTACTCTTCTGATCTTCCAGTTGGCTCTTCAAGTCTTGGATATGGGCCTTTGGATCTTGAGTTGAAGCAGTTTGGAATCTTCAGTGGGCTAAGCTTTTCTTGCAGAAAAAGTGTGAAGTAGGCATGGACTTTGGCTAGGACGTTAGTGGCGTTAACGTTAAGTAAAAATGTGGGTTCGAGAACGTTAGTGACGATCACCTTTTGCACTAACGTTCCTAGCCGAAGATGAGTTACGTTAACTTCAACGTTAGTGGCACTAACGTGACCACTAACATTGCCTCTTGGTCCATCGTGAGCGTTATTGGCGTTTACCTTTGCCAATAACGTTGCCCTTAGCCCCTTTTTCTCACGTTAGAGTCCACGCTAGTATAACTAACGTGGCTCTTAACGTGGACATGCCTTAGTGTTGAGAGCGTTAGTGACACTTACCTTTGTCACTAACGTTCCAAACGCCCCTTCCCACGTTAGTGCCCCACGTTAATTGTCTTAACGTGGCCACTAACGTGGTGGTGATTGCCAACTCCAACGTTAGTGACAAAGGTGAGTGTTACTAACGTTGGCTCATCAATTCTTTCCTCCACGTTAGCTTCCACGTTAATGCACTTAACGTGGTAACTAACGTGGCTCAAAGTGGCTTAGTCCAATGTTAGTGACAAAGGTGAGTGTCACTAACATTGGCGATTCCTTGCTCCTTCCATGTTAGAGTTCACGTTAACCAAGTTAACGTGGCTCTTAACGTAGCCAATATGGGCTTAGTCCAACGTTAGTGACAAAGGTGAGTGTCACTAACGTTGGCATTATCTTTCTCTTCCGCGTTAGAGTTCACGTTAATTGAGTTAACGTGACTCTTAATGTGGCCAATTGCCCTCTTGGAGCGTTAGTGGCACTTACTTTTACCACTAACGCTTGGAGCTTCTTTTTCTTCCACGTTAACTACCACGTTAATGTAGCTAACGTGGTAATTAACGTGGGCTATGACGGCTTCGAGGACGTTATTGGCGATCACTTTTCTCATTAACGTTGCAAGCTAGCTCCCATTCCACGTTAGTGGTCACGTTAGTTAGACTAACGTGGCTACTAACGTGGCTTTTCCTTGCTTCCTTTGTCCTGAAATCAAGCAAATAGAGTACATCAAAGCTCTAATCCAAGTTATGAGTCATGCATCATCCAATTTGTCATTAAATTCATGCATAATTCTCATTAAATCATATCAAATTCACAATATTTGCTTGAATCAAGATGTAAGTGTAATTCTACCCAAAACTTGCTTATTTCCTAAGAAAATGCATGAAACTACCCCAAAGCAGTAAAGAAAAGGTCAGTGAAACTGGCCAAAATGCCCTGGCATCACAACACCAAACTTAAAGCTTGCTTGTCCCTAAGCAAGTACTGGAACAAGAGAATGATGAATGAAATGACAAGAGAAATGAATCATTATTATGGAAGTCATGTCCTTGGTTTTATGGGGTTTCATGCATAGCAACTTAGGTTCATTCCTTTACTGGCTTTCAGACCTTTATCATGCCCGGGAATACTCACTTGATTGCACCCTTTGAGTCTTTTATTTATTGATCCCTTTGTCTTTTCAAGGTTTATTGCATCCTTAGGCTAAGTGCTCTGTGAGGGTGCGACTCTTTAAAATAAGCTTTCAGCCAACACTCCCGAACTAGTTGGTTCAAGGTGCTAGGTGTTGAGACACCCCTAAGGACTTACTCCCTCAAGTCTCTCTCCCCCATACATGCACACCACAGGCACATGGTTTGTTATTTTCTTTCCTTGAGGCCTTGGTGTCCAGCACCTCTTTGGGTTACTAAATGTTCTGTAGCAAGGTTGCTCTTGATAGTGGATTTTTAGTTGATAATCCCGGGTTAGTTAACCCAAGTTACCAAGTGATGAAGTAATCCTAAGAACTTATTCATCCAAGCAGATCCTTGGTACAAGAGCACCACAGACACATCCCTCAAGATTCAAGCCCTTGGTTCCTAGCCTTATTCTTTATTACTTTTCTTTCTTTTTCAACTCTTATTGTTCTTTTCCTTTTTCTTATTAGGATCTTATTATTTAGCTAGTCTCATGGGGTGTGTTTCAAGCATATGATTCAGGACAGATAGTTGCCTTCCTACCTTGTTAGTGAACCAACTTAGCTAAGTGATTACTACACCACAAATTTAAGGACCCACTTCACAACTTGAACATCACTCTGGTCTTTTCATAACATCTCTTTTTATTTGGCTTAAAAGACAAGCATACAAGTGAGCAAGGTGAAAATGAAGACAGGTTACTTAGAACAGCACACATATGACCTAAGCAATGAAAATACTAAAGACAGCATTGAAAATTCCTAAGCTACTATGGAAGCATGTTCTATCTCATACATGATTTTCCTTATTTAAAACTTGAAAAAGATGGGATAATGAGGGAACTCCACCACTTTTTACTCATGGGATTGCTCATGCTCTCCCTCTTGTTTGTCCTCTTTGTGTTTTTCTTGAGTGCTTGAACTCCCACTTCCCTTTCCTTTTCCAATCAACTTTTTCCAGAAGCCAGCATCTTCCATCTTCTTTTTCAATGTTTCCTTCTGCTGTTTCACCTTCCTTTCCTCTTGTTCTGTTAGCTCTTTTTGGACTTCATCATACCTAGGGATTGCAGAGTGTAGATTATGCATATGACCAGACATATAGTTCAACTTGGCTTGAGTGTTTATGTTGAACTCCTCCCTATGTAGTTGCCGTCCTTCATTCAGTACGCTGAACTCATTGAATTCCTTCGTCTGAGCTAGCTGTCGTTGGTTGAGTTCTTGAAGGCATTTGTCTTGACGCTCTTGCCTTTCAGTCACTTGATTGATGGCTTGAGTGAGCTGGGAGTAGTGTTTCATTTGCTGTTTCTGCCACTCCCCTTGTTGATTCATCCAATTAGAAAGCAGTTCTTCTTGACGATCGATCCTTTGGGCTTGAATGTGCAGTTGTTGTTCTTGTCCCTCCATATAACTCCTTGCTAGCTCCTCAATGGCTCCGTGAATGTGATTCAAGTTGATGTTGGTTGGACCATAGTACTCTTCTTACTGGTATTCTTCTTGATGAGATTCTTCTCGGTGAGGTCCCTCTTGTGCTATTCTTTTCCCTATTTGAGGTCTTCTTTGTTGTTGGGCGGGTGCCACATAAGTTATTCGCTGTAGCGTGACTGACCTTCCAGGGTTCACCTAACTTGGATTGCTGTCCTCGAAGACTACCTTGGCTTTCGTGAATAGTCTAAGGATGGTGCTGGGGTACCAAAGTCTAGCACCTGGATCATTCAGCTATAATCTCGTACACATTGATGCCTCCACCCTTTATTAAGCAATGTACCATAGTAGCTCGAGTAGTGTTAACCTCAGAATTGTTCGTGGCTGGGAGGATAGATCTCCTCACGAGCTCAAACCATCCTTTGGCTTCCGGGATGAGGTCTCCTCTCCTGATGAATCGGGGTCTCCTATCCGAATACCTTTCCCAGTCAGATCCTATAACACACATGTCGTTCACAATTTCTTGAAGTTCATCATTGTTGGGGCCATTACTTATTCTCACATGATAACTGGGCTCATCAAAATGTGGCGATTTCAGCTGAAGAGTCCTTGTTATGGCATTGGGGCTGAAGTCCACCTCTGTTCCTCTCACGTAACTTTTGAAGGTGGGGGCCTTGGTTTTGTCTTCTCTGACCACATTTGCATAGAACTCTTTGATGAGGTTTGCATTTATCCTTGCTTCTGGGTTCGTGAGCCTTAGCCAACCCCTTTGTTCAATCTTCTCTCGAATCTGTGGGCACTCATCCTCATTAAACTGGAATGTTAACTCAGGCAATATCTTTTTTAGCTTTATCTGTTCAAATTCGAGTTCATGGAATGCAGTTTTGAATCTCCCTTCATCGAAAGGGGTGCTCTCTACCGGTTCCTTCCTCTTTTGCCTCTTGGAGCTTGATGATGCCATAAGTGACTTTTGAGATGTGAAGGTGTAAAGGGTGTGGATAATGAACTTCGGCTGGTTAAGATGGGTTAAAAGGAGTTGGGTGCTGAAAATGGGATGTGTAAGGGATGGAAATTGGAATGTGAAAGGAGTATGGAATAAGAGTCTCTTATATAGAGAAATGGTGGGTAGATGAAAGGTGTGGATTGATGGAGTGGGTGTGTGATGAACGGATGGGGTTTATCATGGGATGAGCACAAGGATCATCAACTTTATGAAGGGGGGTTGGTTCAGTTTCCAAGTGTGTTCTTCTTCCAATGTTGCATGGCAACATTTCCCAATGCATCCCCCTTGAAAATACGTGTATAGTACTCTCCTTTTGTGGTGGCCAAATCCTCCTTCTTCAATTGTCCCATCAATTCTCCTACAAATAAAGGGATGTGATTAATGAATTTCTCGAAAGTGGTGGCAAAATTTAAAAGAAAAGAAGAGTAACTACTTTTTTTTTGTTAACTGACTAAGTGCTATTCATAAGTACAAACCAACTGACTAATTGATTGTCCATGTATGCAACATTGATGACACCAAACTTAGTTTGTGGCCATGTGGAGTAAAAGGAATTGTTCAAGGTTCTAAGAGTGACATGATATGAATTGCATTCATGTTCTCTTAGTGTGCCTTGAACACCAAACTTGTTCTTCACTATGTGTTGCAAACAGGAAAGATTCGGTCAAGTGTACATCAAAGTTGATTTGGACTTCATGAACTTTGAATTATTAACTACTTTTAAAAGCATATAAAACGTGGGTTGCCTCCCATGAAGCACTTCTTTAGCGTCGCTAGCTTGACGTTCTGCCCTTTGTCAGGGTGGTTGGTAATGCTTCAGATCTTCCCCTCTTGCAGTAAACCTATCTCCATTGGCTTCATCAAGGAGCTCTACATGTTCTAGGGAGAGAATTTTGTTGATGGTGAAAACCTTAGATAGCTGAGATGGGATGGTGGGGAGATGAGGTGGGATATCCATGAAGTAAGCTGAGATCACTTTATCCCCTGGAGAGAAATCCTCTGTAGGGATCTTCTTGTTCCTCCATCTCCTTGGTGCCTTCTTCTTTGTTTCTTTTGTTGTTGCCCTGCTCTTTGTGGTCTTTTTTCCTAGGGAGATTTTGTTGCTGGTCTCATATGATTCTGGTGGTTTAAGTTCCTCCTGATCTTCCTTGGGCTGTGACAGCTGCTGATTATCTTGTTCATCAACCAAAGGAATTCCATGTGCTTCAATACTTGTTTCTTCCACTAGTGCTTTGTCGTGCTCTTTCCTTGGTTCCTTGCTTTCCTGATCTATTTCTTGTGAGGGTTTGAAGACATTGAATGCGAGTTGTTCGTCATGTATCCTCAATATTAGCTCTCCTCACTCCACATCTATGAGCGCTCTGGCTGTAGCTAGGAATGGTCTTCCCAATATGATTGGGTGAAGGTGATTCTCTTCCATTTCCAATATGACAAAGTCTGTAGGAAAGAAGTAGTTCCCAACCTTTACCAACACGTTTTCTACCACTCCTACTGCTTGTTTTTGAGTTTTGTCAGCCAGCCTAATGACTACGTCTGTGGGCATTAGCTCATTGATCTGCAGCTTCTTCATAAGGGATAAAGGCATTAAGTTGATGCTTGCTCCCAGATCACAGAGTCCTTTGTCAAACATTGTTTCTCCTATGGCACAGGGGATGTGAAAACTCCCTGGGTCCTTCCTTTTTGTAGGCAACTCTGGTTGAATGAGAGCAGTACACTCCTTATTCATCATTATTGTTTGCCCTCTTTTGAGTGAGCTTTTCCTTGTCAGCAACTCTTTCATATACTTAATGTATGAGGGCATTTGTTGGAGGGCCTTGATGAATAGTATGTTTACATGGAAAGATGCAAACATGTCAAGAAACCTTGAGTATATTCTCTTTTCTACACCACCTTTGAGTTTTTGGGAAAAAGGTGCATAGAGTCTCAGCAGCTCCTTCTGTGAAATTTTGGTTTCTTGGTGATCCTCTTCCTGTTTCTCTACTGATGTATCTTCAGGTTGTTCTAATGGTTTGTTCGGCTCTTCCTCAGTCCCCTCATCACTTATAGTAACCATCTTGCAATCTTCCCATCTGACTTTCTTTGCTTCACCTCTCGGGTTTTTCTCTGTGTCACTTGGGAAGCTATCAGTAGGTTTGGAAATCTTTTCAGAGAGGTATCCCACTTGAAATTCTAGCCTCTGAATGGTGTCTCCCTGGTTTTTGAGATTAGCTCGCACCTCCTCTTTGAACACCTTGTTATCTTGAATTTCCTTACATATGCCTTCAAGTAGAGTTTCAATCCTTGATAGTCTTTCTTCCGATGATGGTGAGTTGAGATTGGAGGGATGAGAAGGGCCATTTTGCCTTTGGTATGGATGTTGAGGTGTGTTGTTAAGTGGGTGTTGATATGATCTCTGTGTGGAATGTTGGTGAGCCGCATGGTTGTTGGGGTCGTAACGTCTCTGATCTTTGCCTTGGTCTTGTTGGTTTCCCCACCCAAAGTTTGGGTGGTTCCTCCAACCAGGATTATACATTTTGGAGTATGGGTCATGGTTCTGCCTAGGTGAATTTCCAATGTAGTTGGCTTGCTCCTGACTACCCTCTGCCTCTTCATTCACTCCTTCTTGAGTTGCTGCTGAAGTGGTGATTGCTGCTACTTGATTCCTCTCCATCTTCTTGGTAAGGTCAGCCAACTGCTTGGTAATCATCTTGTTTTGAGCTAGCAGTGCATCCACATTGTTCAGCTCCATCACTCCTCTAGTGTTGCCTCTTTCAGAAGCGTAGAAGTAGTCATTCTCAGCTACAGTCTCAATGACATCTATGGCTTCTTCAATGGTCTTCTTCTTGTTCATAGATCCCCCGGATGAGTGGTCTACTGCCTTCTTTGATTCATAAGAAATACCTTCATAGAAAATGTGTAACTGCACCCATTCATTGAACATATCTGGCGGGCACCTTCTTGTCAGATCCTTAAAGCTCTCCCATGCTTCGTAGAGAGTCTCTGGTACGCGGAATCGTGATTACACTTTAATTATGTAAAATTCATTGCTCTTTCTTTCCCTGGAAATGGCGCCAAAAATATGATGCCAAGACCATGGTTCACAACTCCGTGTAACTAACCAGCAAGTGCACTGGGTCGTCCAAGTAATACCTTACGTGAGTAAGGGTCGAATCCCATGGAGATTGTTGGTATGAAGCAAGCTATGGTCACCTTGCAAATCTCAGTTAGGCAGATATAAATTGATAATGGTGTTTTCGAATAATAATTAATAGAATAGGGATAGAAATACTTATGTAATTCATTGGTGAGAATTTCAGATAAGCGAATGGAGATGCTTTCGTTCCTCTAAACCTCTGCTTTTCTGCTATCTTCATCCAATCAGTCTTACTCCTTTCCATGGCTAGCTTTATGTGATACATCACCACTGTCAATGGCTACTATCGGTCATCTCTCGGGAAAATGATCCAATGCCCTATCACGGCACGGCTAATCGTCTGGAGGCATCACCCTTGTCAATGGCTTCATCTTATCCTCTCAGTGAAAATGGTCAACGCACCCTATCACGGCACGGCTATTCATCTGTCGGTTCTCGATCATGCTGGAATAGGATTTACTATCCTTTTGCGTCTGTCACTAACGCCCCGCAATCGTGAGTTTGGAGCTCGTCACAGTCATTCATTCATTGAATCCTACTCGGAATACCACAGACAAGGTTTAGACCTTCCGGATTCTCTTGAATGCCACCATCATTCTAGCTTACACCACGAAGATTCTGGTTAGGAGATCTAAGAGATACTCATTCAGTCTAAGGTAGAACGGAAGTGGTTGTCAGGCACGCGTTCATAGGGAATGATGATGATTGTCACGTTCATCACATTCAGATTGATGTACGAATGAATATCTTAGAAGAGAAACAAGATGAATTGAATAGAAAACAGTAGTACTTTGCATTAATCCTTGAGAAACAGCAGAGCTCCACACCTTAATCTATGGAGTGTAGAAACTCTACCGTTAAAATTACATAAGTGAAAGGTCCAGGCATGGCCGAGATGGCCAGCCCCCAAAACGTGATCAATAGATCAAAAGATAATCCAAAGATGTCAAATACAATAGTGAAATGTCCTATTTATAATAAACTAGCTACTAGGGTTTACAGAAGTAAGTAATTGATGCATAAATCCACTTCCGGGGCCCACTTGGTGTGTGCTTGGGCTGAGCTTGAGTGTTGCACGTCTAGAGGTCCTTTCTGGAGTTGAACGCCAGCTTTTGTGCCAGTTTGGGCGTTCAACTCTGGTTTTGGCTCCTTTTCTGGCGCTGGACGCCAGATTTGGGCAGAAAGCTGGCGTTGAACGCCAGTTTACGTCGTCTATTCTTGGCCAAAGTATGGACTATTATATATTGATGGAAAGCCCTGGATGTCTACTTTCCAACTCAATTGGAA